>NC_088396.1:30340368-30457868 GCF_034236695.1 Oncorhynchus nerka | reverse complement strand
GAGAGACAGATGTATCATCAAGTTGCACAGGGTTTTGAACTTATGCCCCTCCCTGTGTTGTCTCTAGTGCTTATGTCTATAAAAGGACCAGGTTGTCATCACATATCTGAGCGACTGACAGAAGTTAGGGCTTCTGCTTTATTTACCTACTGGAGTGTTAGTTCTGCCCCAAGGGTTGAAAGAAACTGTATGGTCTGTGCTAGAGTACCTGAGGCATCTAAGGATCGGACTTAACCTCTCTGAATAAGTCAAAGTCTCAAACTGTGTGACTCTCCTTATTGCCTTGCTAATGATTAGCATTCCAGACATTTTCCTTGAGACTGGAGACTTCAAATGTGACGTATTTTCAGTGACTATATTTATAATGCTGATAACATTACCCCCAATGACCCCCATAATATCAGTAACATTCATTCTAACTATCCACAGGGCCACAACATAAGCTCACATATATTTAGCCTGCCCTCATCCCATAGATCCCTTCATGGCACAGAGTTCTCATGCCTGCCAGCATATTTCACTTTGCATAATACACTTACCCCACACTAAAATAGTCCAGGGTCTCTGAGCCACTGTCTACTACCACACCATGACAGCATGCACTGTAGCAGAAAACAGCCAATAGTCTATTCATGTCAAATAACTCTATAGAGTTCAGGTCATCAAATTGTTCCTAATCATCAAACTGTTCCTAATACCAGAATTGTTCCCAATAATCAAACTGTTTCCAATACCAGAATTCTTCACATTTCCAATAAGCATTTATCAATCAATCAAATGTATTTATAAAGCCCTTTTTAGATCAGCAGATATCACAAAGTGCTGTACAGAAACCCAGCCTAAAACCCCAAACAGCAAGCAATGCAAACAAAGGTCAACCACAGTCAAATGTGAAAACTCTAAACCCTTAATCAACTGAGTGGGTTTAATCCCCCAAATAATGTACACTACTCAGAAGTTATACAGATCTTTATGCCATGGATCACACAGGTGATTTCAGAGATCCACACCAACGATCCACTCAATCCTGTCACACACACCTTCTCCCCCAGTGTGTGTGTATCATGGCTCCCGGACTTACAAGCGTGCATAGAAGTCACAGAACTCCTTGTAGACTTTGACATCGCTGCGTCTCCTCTGAGACTTGGAGACGGGCAGCTCTGCCTCCCCACCGTTGGCATGACGATGAATGTTGAACTCCGCAGGGTGTGGTTCAGGGTCCTGGGCCTCCCCATTCTCCAGGATGGTGGGGGGCTGTGGCTGACTTTGAACCTGTACCTCCATAGGACACGACTCGGTAGTCCAAATACTAGTTAGTATAAGCTCCCAGTCCAACACACCCTTCCCCGGCCCTATCCAAATACAGGCTCTTTCCCAAACACTCAGTCCTAGAACAGTCCAATCCAAAAAGTAGGAGTAGTCTAGAAAGAGATGGCCTGAGCAGCACTGAGACAGAGAAGAAGACTGTCTTGACTGCCCTGACAGATCCCTGATTTACCTCCCTCCCTCTCTCTCTCTTTGTATCTCCCTTGCTCATACTCTCTCGTTCCATTTCACCCTCCCTCTCTCTCTCTTTTTATCTCCCTTGCTCATACTCTCTGGTTCCATTTCACCTCCCTCTCTCTCTCTTTCTATATCCCTTGCTCATACTCTCTGGTTCCATTTCACCTCCCTCTCTCTCTCTTTCTATCTCCCTTGCTCATACTCTCTGGTTCCATTTCACCTCCCTCTCTCTCTCTTTCTATATCCCTTGCTCATACTCTCTGGTTCCATTTCACCTCTCTCTCTCTCTTTCTATCTCCCTTGCTCATACTCTCTGGTTCCATTTCACCCTCCCTCTCTCTCTCTTTCTATCTCCCTTGCTCATACTCTCTGGTTCCATTTCACCTCCCTCTCTCTCTCTTTCTATCTCCCTTGCTCATACTCTCTGGTTCCATTTCACCCTCCCTCTCTCTCTCTTTCTATCTCCCTTGCTCATACTCTCTGGTTCCATTTCACCCTCCCTCTCTCTCTCTTTCTATCTCCCTTGCTCATACTCTCTGGTTCCATTTCACCCTCCCTCTCTCTCTCTTTGTATCTCCCTTGCTCATACTCTCTCGTTCCATTTCACCCTCCCTCAACTCTCTCTCTCTCACATGCAGGTTGGCATTTATGGTAATGAATTTAGCCCTGGAGGCAGCTCTGCAGAGTGGTCACTAGCTAGCACAGCCACAAAATCACATTTTAAACCTAACCTTAACCACAATGCTAACCCTAATGCCTAACCCTAACCTTCAATTAAGGACAAAAAGGTCATTTTTGCAATATTATACATTTTGACTTTGCAACTGGCCCATCTAACGGACAGAGGTTACTGTGCCACTGGACACATACACACACCAGTGGGGGCTGCTGAGGGGAGGACGGCTCATAATAATGTCTGGAATGGTCAATGGAATGGTATTAACCACATGGAAACCACATCTTTAATGTGATTGATACCACTCCATTGACTCCATTCCAGCCATTATTATGAGCCGTCCTCCCCTCAGCAGCCCCCACTGACACACACTTCTACATTATCACTCATGGAGATATGTTGTGATTTCTCACTTCCAGGAGAGAAACAGATGGTTTGGCTAAAGTCATAGCTCTGTGTGTGTGTGTGTGTGTGTGTGTGTGTGTGTGTGTGTGTGTGTGTGCGCGCTCAGGGAGATCCACCACATGGATCCGAGTCAGAAACAGGCTGAGTTGAGCAACTCAGTGTTTTGCTCAGGGAGATTAAGGAATGAAACATGCACTCTGCAATATGAAAACATAAATCTTTATTTAACCAGGCAAGTGAGTTAAGAACAAATTCTTATTTTCAATGACAGCCTAGGAACAGTGGGTTAACTGCCTTGTTTAGGGGCAGAACCACAGATTTTTACCTTGTCAGCTCAGGGATTCAATCTTGCAACCTTTTGGTTAATAGTCCAGCACTTTAACCACTAGGCTACCTGCCGCCCCATATAAAAGTAATCTCATCCATATCATGCCATTTTTAATCTACTGAATAAACACTTCACAAACATTTACAAATCAAAGTGACTGATAGTTGTTTATGTGGCTAAACTCATCACACCAGGGGAGCAACTGCCACTGGGGAAGGGGGGTCCCCCCCACATTCAGAAATGTCATTTTTGTCCCCTCCAGTTTTATCATTGGAATGTGATACAAAACAAGGTAACGGTGTGCTTTAGGACCCTGCAGATGCCTATAGCGGTCGGGTAGGCTGTTTGGGGTGTTTATCCGACTGGATAAAAAATGTATATATAAAAAAACGTGTATATATGCCCTCTCCCACACTTCTAGAAACAAAGTTGCGCCCCTACATCTTCCTGCTCTGACCTTAAATAAATGACACTTCGACACCACCAAAAGGCCAGGAGCATAAATCTACAGGAGATGTTCAAATAACTGATTCAGTGGGAACATATTCATCTTCTGTAAGAAAAACTATTTATCCAGAAGAAAACCTATTCTGTCCAATTATTTTAAAGCTAGGGTAGTGTTCCCGCTGTGTGGCAGCCTGTGTGTCTCTCTAGAGAGGAGTACTGTGGACATGTGTGTCTCTCCACAGAGTCTCTACCAGAGACTATAAACCAGGAGTGCACAGGCATTCCTCTCTCTGCTATTCCAGCCTGTTTCCATCATTCCACAAATAGACGCCCAGGAAAGTATCATGTCCAAAATAGGCGCTGGCAGCTGACGCCAGCCCCCGTGTGTGTGTGTGTGTATGTCCCTGGTGTGTGTCCTACTGCTAGGTGCACATTCACATATTACTCAGATTAAAACTACTAGGAGAAAGAAGGCCTCACAGGAAAACAAATCCCTAAAACAGATTGTGAGACACTGGTGTTAACTGACAGGACAATGGGACGGAAGGCGGGACCAAAACAGGAAACACTCTGAGCTGCTTTCCTAATTACTGATTATACTGAGGAGAGGAGGAGCATTTCCATGTGGTCATGTCTCTGTTCATGTGGTCATATCTCTGTTCATGTGGTCATGTCTCTGTTCATGTGGTCATGTCTCTGTTCATGTGGTCATGTCTCTGTTCATGTGGTCATGTCTCTGTTCATGTGGTCATGTCTCTGTTCATGTGGTCATGTCTCTGTTCATGTGGCCATGTCTCTGTTCATGTGGCTTCCTCTCCTGCAGGTTAAATCCAGGGTTAGCCCCAACAACATGCAGACAAAGGAGGCTCCAGTAAAAAGGACTCAGGACAGGGCCAACAACAGAGAGAACCCCTGCCCCCTGGGGTCTGAAACCCTGCCCCCTGGGGTCTGAACTACAGAGAGAAACCCTGCCCCCTGGGGTCTGCAGTACAGAGAGAAACCCTGCCCCCTGGGGTCTGCAGTACAGAGAGAAACCCTGCCCCCTGGGGTCTGAAGTACAGAGAGAAACCCTGCCCCCTGGGGTCTGAAGTACAGAGAGAAACCCTGCCCCCTGGGGGTCTGCAGTACAGAGAGAAACCCTGCCCCCTGGGGTCTGAAGTACAGAGAGAAACCCTGCCCCCTGGGGTCTGAAGTAGAGAGAAACCCTGCCCCCTGGGGGTCTGCAGTACAGAGAGAAACCCTGCCCCCTGGGGGTCTGCAGTACAGAGAGAAACCCTGCCCCCTGGGGGTCTGCAGTACAGAGAGAAACCCTGTCCCCTGGGGGTCTGCAGTACAGATAGAAACCCTGCCCCTGGGGTCTGAAGTACAGAGAGAAACCCTGCACCCTGGGGTCTGCAGTACAGAGAGAAACCCTGCCCCCTGGGGGTCTGAAGTACAGAGAGAAACCCTGCCCCCTGGGGTCTGAAGTACAGAGAGAAACCCTGCCCCCTGGGGTCTGAACTACAGAGAGAAACCCTGCCCCCTGGGGTCTGAAGTACAGAGAGAAACCCTGCCCCCTGGGGGTCTGAAGTACAGAGAGAAACCCTGCCCCCTGGGGTCTGAAGTACAGAGAGAAACCCTGCCCCCTGGGGTTCTGCAGTACAGAGAGAAACCCTGCCCCCTGGGGGTCTGAAGTACAGAGAGAAACCCTGCCCCCTGGGGTCTGAAGTACAGAGAGAAACCCTGCCCCCTGGGGTCTGAACTACAGAGAGAAACCCTGCCCCCTGGGGTCTGAAGTACAGAGAGAAACCCTGCCCCCTGGGGGTCTGAAGTACAGAGAGAAACCCTGCCCCCTGGGGTCTGAAGTACAGAGAGAAACCCTGCCCCCTGGGGTCTGAAGTACAGAGAGAAACCCTGCCCCCTGGGGTCTGAAGTACAGAGAGAAACCCTGCCCCCTGGGGGTCTGCAGTACAGAGAGAAACCCTGCCCCCTGGGGTCTGAAGTACAGAGAGAAACCCTGCCCCCTGGGGGTCTGCAGTACAGAGAGAAACCCTGCCCCTTGGGGGTCTGCAGTAAAGAGAGAAACCCTGCCCCCTGGGGTCTGAAGTACAGAGAGAAACCCTGCCCCCTGGGGTCTGAAGTACAGAGAGAAACCCTGCCCCCTGGGGGTCTGCAGTACAGAGAGAAACCCTGCCCCTTGGGGGTCTGTAGTAAAGAGAGAAACCCTGCCCCCTGGGGTCTGAAGTACAGAGAGAAACCCTGCCCCCTGGGGGTCTGCAGTACAGAGAGAAACCCTGCCCCCTGGGGGTCTGAAGTACAGAGAGAAACCCTGCCCCCTGGGGGTCTGCAGTACAGAGAGAAACCCTGCCCCCTGGGGTCTGCAGTACGGAGAGAAACCCTGCCCCCTGGGGTCTGAAGTACAGAGAGAAACCCTGCCCCCTGGGGTCTGAAGTACAGAGAGAAACCCTGCCCCCTGGGGGTCTGCAGTACAGAGAGAAACCCTGCCCCCTGGGGTCTGAAGTACAGAGAGAAACCCTGCCCCGTGGGGTCTGAAGTACAGAGAGAAACCCTGCCCACTGGGGGTCTGCAGTACAGAGAGAAACCCTGCCCCTTGGGGGTCTGCAGTAAAGAGAGAAACCCTGCCCACTGGGGTCTGAAGTACAGAGAGAATCCCTGCCCCCTGGGGGTCTGCAGTACAGAGAGAAACCCTGCCCCCTGGCGTCTGCAGTACAGAAAGAAACCCTGCCCCTTGGGGGTCTGAAGTACAGAGAGAAACCCTGGCCCCTGGGGTCTGCAGTACAGAGAGAAACCCTGCCCCTTGGGGGTCTGAAGTACAGAGAGAAACCCTGCCCCTTGGGGGTCTGAAGTACAGAGAGAAACCCTGCCCCCTGGGGGTCTGCAGTACAGAGAGAAACCCTTCCCCCTGGGGTCTGCAGTACAGAGAGAAACCCTGCCCCTTGGGGGTCTGCAGTAAAGAGAGAAACCCTGCCCCCTGGGGTCTGAAGTACAGAGAGAATCCCTGCCCCTGGGGTCTGCAGTACAGAGAGAAACCCTGCCCCTGGGGGTCTGAAGTACAGAGAGAAACCCTGCCCCTGGGGGTCTGCAGTACAGAGAGAAACCCTGCCCCTGGGGTCTGCAGTACGGAGAGAAACCCTGCCCCCTGGGGCCTGCAGTACAGAGAGAAACCCTGCCCCCTGGGGTCTGAAGTACAGAGAGAAACCCTGCCCCCTGGGGTCTGAAGTACAGAGAGAAACCCTGCTCCCTGGGGGTCTGCAGTACAGAGAGAAACCCTGCCCCTTGGGGGTCTGCAGTACAGAGAGAAACCCTGCCCCCCTGGGGTCTGAAGTACAGAGAGAATCCCTGCCCCCTGGGGTCTGCAGTACGGAGAGAAACCCTGCCCCCTGGGGTCTGCAGTACAGAGAGAAACCCTGCCCCCTGGGGTCTGAAGTACAGAGAGAAACCCTGCCCCCTGGGGTCTGAAGTACAGAGAGAAACCCTGCTCCCTGGGGGTCTGCAGTACAGAGAGAAACCCTGCCCCTTGGGGGTCTGCAGTACAGAGAGAAACCCTGCCCCCCTGGGGTCTGAAGTACAGAGAGAATCCCTGCCCCCTGGGGGTCTGCAGTACAGAGAGAAACCCTGCCCCTGGCGTCTGCAGTACAGAAAGAAACCCTGCCCCTTGGGGTCTGAAGTACAGAGAGAAACCCTGCCCCTGGGGTCTGCAGTACAGAGAGAAACCCTGCCCCTTGGGGGTCTGAAGTACAGAGAGAAACCCTGCCCCTTGGGGGTCTGAAGTACAGAGAGAAACCCTGCCCCCTGGGGGTCTGCAGTACAGAGAGAAACCCTTCCCCCTGGGGTCTGAAGTACAGAGAGAAACCCTGCCCCTTGGGGGTCTGAAGTACAGAGAGAAACCCTGCCCCCTGGGGGTCTGCAGTACAGAGAGAAGCCCTGCCCCCTGGGGGTCTAAAGTACAGAGAGAATCCCTGCCCCCTGGGGGTCTGCAGTACAGAGAGAAACCCTGCCCCTTGGGGGTCTGCAGTAAAGAGAGAAACCCTGCCCCCTGGGGTCTGAAGTACAGAGAGAATCCCTGCCCCCTGGGGGTCTGCAGTACAGAGAGAAACCCTGCCCCCTGGCGTCTGCAGTACAGAAAGAAACCCTGCCCCTTGGGGGTCTGAAGTACAGAGAGAAACCCTGCCCCCTGGGGTCTGCAGTACAGAGAGAAACCCTGCCCCTTGGGGGTCTGAAGTACAGAGAGAAACCCTGCCCCTTGGGGGTCTGAAGTACAGAGAGAAACCCTGCCCCCTGGGGGTCTGCAGTACAGAGAGAAACCCTTCCCCCTGGGGTCTGCAGTACAGAGAGAAACCCTGCCCCTTGGGGGTCTGCAGTAAAGAGAGAAACCCTGCCCCCTGGGGTCTGAAGTACAGAGAGAATCCCTGCCCCTGGGGGTCTGCAGTACAGAGAGAAACCCTGCCCCCTGGGGGTCTGAAGTACAGAGAGAAACCCTGCCCCCTGGGGGTCTGCAGTACAGAGAGAAACCCTGCCCCCTGGGGTCTGCAGTACGGAGAGAAACCCTGCCCCCTGGGGCCTGCAGTACAGAGAGAACCCTGCCCCTGGGGTCTGCAGTACAGAGAGAAACCCTGCCCTGGCGTCTGCAGTACAGAAAGAAACCCTGCCCCTTGGGGGTCTGAAGTACAGAGAGAAACCCTGCCCCCTGGGGTCTGCAGTACAGAGAGAAACCCTGCCCCTTGGGGGTCTGAAGTACAGAGAGAAACCCTGCCCCTTGGGGGTCTGAAGTACAGAGAGAAACCCTGCCCCCTGGGGGTCTGCAGTACAGAGAGAAACCCTTCCCCCTGGGGTCTGAAGTACAGAGAGAAACCCTGCCCCTTGGGGGTCTGAAGTACAGAGAGAAACCCTGCCCCCTGGGGGTCTGCAGTACAGAGAGAAGCCCTGCCCCCTGGGGGTCTGAAGTACAGAGAGAAACCCTGCCCCCTGGGGGTCTGCAGTACAGAGAGAAACCCTGCCCCCTGGGGTCTGAAGTACAGAGAGAAACCCTGCCCCCTGGGGGTCTGCAGTACAGAGAGAAACCCTGCCCCTTGGGGGTCTGCAGTAAAGAGAGAAACCCTGCCCCCTGGGGTCTGAAGTACAGAGAGAAACCCTGCCCCCTGGGGTCTGAAGTACAGAGAGAAACCCTGCCCCCTGGGGGTCTGCAGTACAGAGAGAAACCCTGCCCCTTGGGGGTCTGCAGTAAAGAGAGAAACCCTGCCCCCTGGGGTCTGAAGTACAGAGAGAAACCCTTCCCCCTGGGGGTCTGCAGTACAGAGAGAAACCCTGCCCCCTGGGGGTCTGAAGTACAGAGAGAAACCCTGCCCCCTGGGGGTCTGCAGTACAGAGAGAAACCCTGCCCCCTGGGGTCTGCAGTACGGAGAGAAACCCTGCCCCCTGGGGTCTGAAGTACAGAGAGAAACCCTGCCCCCTGGGGTCTGCAGTACGGAGAGAAACCCTGCCCCCTGGGGTCTGAAGTACAGAGAGAAACCCTGGCCCCTGGGGTCTGAAGTACAGAGAGAAACCCTGCCCCCTGGGGGTCTGCAGTACAGAGAGAAACCCTGCCCCCTGGGGTCTGAAGTACAGAGAGAAACCCTGCCCCCTGGGGTCTGAAGTACAGAGAGAAACCCTGCCCCCTGGGGGTCTGCAGTACAGAGAGAAACCCTGCCCCCTGGGGTCTGCAGTACGGAGAGAAACCCTGCCCCCTGGGGCCTGCAGTACAGAGAGAACCCTGCCCCCTGGGGTCTGCAGTACAGAGAGAAACCCTGCCCCCTGGGGTCTGAAGTACAGAGAGAAACCCTGCCCCCTGGGGTCTGAAGTACAGAGAGAAACCCTGCTCCCTGGGGGTCTGCAGTACAGAGAGAAACCCTGCCCCTTGGGGGTCTGCAGTACAGAGAGAAACCCTGCCCCCCTGGGGTCTGAAGTACAGAGAGAATCCCTGCCCCCTGGGGGTCTGCAGTACAGAGAGAAACCCTGCCCCCTGGCGTCTGCAGTACAGAAAGAAACCCTGCCCCTTGGGGGTCTGAAGTACAGAGAGAAACCCTGCCCCCTGGGGTCTGCAGTACAGAGAGAAACCCTGCCCCTTGGGGGTCTGAAGTACAGAGAGAAACCCTGCCCCTTGGGGGTCTGAAGTACAGAGAGAAACCCTGCCCCCTGGGGGTCTGCAGTACAGAGAGAAACCCTTCCCCCTGGGGTCTGAAGTACAGAGAGAAACCCTGCCCCTTGGGGGTCTGAAGTACAGAGAGAAACCCTGCCCCCTGGGGGTCTGCAGTACAGAGAGAAGCCCTGCCCCCTGGGGGTCTGAAGTACAGAGAGAAACCCTGCCCCCTGGGGGTCTGCAGTACAGAGAGAAACCCTGCCCCTGGGGTCTGAAGTACAGAGAGAAACCCTGCCCCTGGGGGTCTGCAGTACAGAGAGAAACCCTGCCCCTTGGGGTCTGCAGTAAAGAGAAAACCCTGCCCCCTGGGGTCTGAAGTACAGAGAGAAACCCTGCCCCTGGGGTCTGAAGTACAGAGAGAAACCCTGCCCCCTGGGGTCTGCAGTACAGAGAAAACCCTGCCCCTTGGGGTCTGCAGTAAAGAGAGAAACCCTGCCCCTGGGGTCTGAAGTACAGAGAGAAACCCTGCCCCTGGGGTCTGCAGTACAGAGAGAAACCCTGCCCCCTGGGGGTCTGAAGTACAGAGAGAAACCCTGCCCCCTGGGGGTCTGCAGTACAGAGAGAAACCCTGCCCCCTGGGGTCTGCAGTACGGAGAGAAACCCTGCCCCCTGGGGTCTGAAGTACAGAGAGAAACCCTGCCCCCTGGGGTCTGCAGTACGGAGAGAAACCCTGCCCCTGGGGTCTGAAGTACAGAGAGAAACCCTGGCCCCTGGGGTCTGAAGTACAGAGAGAAACCCTGCCCCCTGGGGGTCTGCAGTACAGAGAGAAACCCTGCCCCCTGGGGTCTGAAGTACAGAGAGAAACCCTGCCCCCTGGGGTCTGAAGTACAGAGAGAAACCCTGCCCCCTGGGGGTCTGCAGTACAGAGAGAAACCCTGCCCCTTGGGGGTCTGCAGTAAAGAGAGAAACCCTGCCCCCTGGGGTCTGAAGTACAGAGAGAAACCCTGCCCCCTGGGGGTCTGCAGTACAGAGAGAAACCCTGCCCCCTGGGGGTCTGAAGTACAGAGAGAAACCCTGCCCCCTGGGGGTCTGCAGTACAGAGAGAAACCCTGCCCCCTGGGGTCTGCAGTACGGAGAGAAACCCTGCCCCTGGGGTCTGAAGTACAGAGAGAAACCCTGCCCCTGGGGTCTGAAGTACAGAGAGAAACCCTGCCCCCTGGGGGTCTGCAGTACAGAGAGAAACCCTGCCCCCTGGGGTCTGAAGTACAGAGAGAAACCCTGCCCCTGGGGTCTGCAGTACAGAGAGAAACCCTGCCCCCTGGGGTCTGCAGTACAGAGAGAAACCCTGCCCCCTGGGGTCTGAAGTACAGAGAGAAACCCTGGCCCCTGGGGGTCTGCAGTACAGAGAGAAACCCTGCCCCCTGGGGTCTGAAGTACAGAGAGAAACCCTGCCCCTTGGGGGTCTGAAGTACAGAGAGAAACCCTGCCCCCTGGGGGTCTGCAGTACAGAGAGAAACCCTTCCCCCTGGGGTCTGCAGTACAGAGAGAAACCCTGCCCCTTGGGGGTCTGCAGTAAAGAGAGAAACCCTGCCCCCTGGGGTCTGAAGTACAGAGAGAATCCCTGCCCCTGGGGGTCTGCAGTACAGAGAGAAACCCTGCCCCCTGGGGGTCTGAAGTAGAGAGAGAAACCCTGCCCCCTGGGGGTCTGCAGTACAGAGAGAAACCCTGCCCCCTGGGGTCTGCAGTACGGAGAGAAACCCTGCCCCCTGGGGCCTGCAGTACAGAGAGAACCCTGCCCCCTGGGGTCTGCAGTACAGAGAGAAACCCTGCCCCCTGGCGTCTGCAGTACAGAAAGAAACCCTGCCCCTTGGGGGTCTGAAGTACAGAGAGAAACCCTGCCCCCTGGGGTCTGCAGTACAGAGAGAAACCCTGCCCCTTGGGGGTCTGAAGTACAGAGAGAAACCCTGCCCCTTGGGGGTCTGAAGTACAGAGAGAAACCCTGCCCCCTGGGGGTCTGCAGTACAGAGAGAAACCCTTCCCCCTGGGGTCTGAAGTACAGAGAGAAACCCTGCCCCTTGGGGGTCTGAAGTACAGAGAGAAACCCTGCCCCTGGGGGTCTGCAGTACAGAGAGAAGCCCTGCCCCCTGGGGTCTGAAGTACAGAGAGAAACCCTGCCCCCTGGGGTCTGCAGTACAGAGAGAAACCCTGCCCCTGGGGTCTGAAGTACAGAGAGAAACCCTGCCCCTGGGGGTCTGCAGTACAGAGAGAAACCCTGCCCCTTGGGGGTCTGCAGTAAAGAGAGAAACCCTGCCCCTGGGGTCTGAAGTACAGAGAGAAACCCTGCCCCTGGGGTCTGAAGTACAGAGAGAAACCCTGCCCCTGGGGGTCTGCAGTACAGAGAGAAACCCTGCCCCTTGGGGGTCTGCAGTAAAGAGAGAAACCCTGCCCCCTGGGGTCTGAAGTACAGAGAGAAACCCTTCCCCTTGGGGGTCTGCAGTACAGAGAGAAACCCTGCCCCCTGGGGGTCTGAAGTACAGAGAGAAACCCTGCCCCCTGGGGGTCTGCAGTACAGAGAGAAACCCTGCCCCCTGGGGTCTGCAGTACGGAGAGAAACCCTGCCCCCTGGGGTCTGAAGTACAGAGAGAAACCCTGCCCCCTGGGGTCTGCAGTACGGAGAGAAACCCTGCCCCTGGGGTCTGAAGTACAGAGAGAAACCCTGGCCCCTGGGGTCTGAAGTACAGAGAGAAACCCTGCCCCTGGGGTCTGCAGTACAGAGAGAAACCCTGCCCCCTGGGGTCTGAAGTACAGAGAGAAACCCTGCCCCCTGGGGTCTGAAGTACAGAGAGAAACCCTGCCCCCTGGGGGTCTGCAGTACAGAGAGAAACCCTGCCCCCTGGGGTCTGCAGTACGGAGAGAAACCCTGCCCCCTGGGGCCTGCAGTACAGAGAGAACCCTGCCCCCTGGGGTCTGCAGTACAGAGAGAAACCCTGCCCCCTGGGGTCTGAAGTACAGAGAGAAACCCTGCCCCTGGGGTCTGAAGTACAGAGAGAAACCCTGCTCCTGGGGGTCTGCAGTACAGAGAGAAACCCTGCCCCTTGGGGGTCTGCAGTACAGAGAGAAACCCTGCCCCCCTGGGGTCTGAAGTACAGAGAGAATCCCTGCCCCCTGGGGGTCTGCAGTACAGAGAGAAACCCTGCCCCCTGGCCTGCAGTACAGAAAGAAACCCTGCCCCTTGGGGGTCTGAAGTACAGAGAAACCCTGCCCCTGGGGTCTGCAGTACAGAGAGAAACCCTGCCCCTTGGGGGTCTGAAGTACAGAGAGAAACCCTGCCCCTTGGGGGTCTGAAGTACAGAGAGAAACCCTGCCCCCTGGGGGTCTGCAGTACAGAGAGAAACCCTTCCCCCTGGGGTCTGAAGTACAGAGAGAAACCCTGCCCTTGGGGTCTGAAGTACAGAGAGAAACCCTGCCCCTGGGGTCTGCAGTACAGAGAGAAGCCCTGCCCCTGGGGGTCTGAAGTACAGAGAGAAACCCTGCCCCTGGGGGTCTGCAGTACAGAGAGAAACCCTGCCCCTGGGGTCTGAAGTACAGAGAGAAACCCTGCCCCTGGGGGTCTGCAGTACAGAGAGAAACCCTGCCCCTTGGGGGTCTGCAGTAAAGAGAGAAACCCTGCCCCCTGGGGTCTGAAGTACAGAGAGAAACCCTGCCCCCTGGGGTCTGAAGTACAGAGAGAAACCCTGCCCCCTGGGGTCTGCAGTACAGAGAGAAACCCTGCCCCTTGGGGTCTGCAGTAAAGAGAGAAACCCTGCCCCCTGGGGTCTGAAGTACAGAGAGAAACCCTGCCCCTGGGGGTCTGCAGTACAGAGAGAAACCCTGCCCCTGGGGGTCTGACAGAGAGAAACCCTGCCCCTGGGGGTCTGCAGTACAGAGAGAAACCCTGCCCCTGGGGTCTGCAGTACGGAGAGAAACCCTGCCCCTGGGGTCTGAAGTACAGAGAGAAACCCTGCCCCTGGGGTCTGCAGTACGGAGAGAAACCCTGCCCCCTGGGGTCTGAAGTACAGAGAGAAACCCTGGCCCCTGGGGTCTGAAGTACAGAGAGAAACCCTGCCCCTGGGGGTCTGCAGTACAGAGAGAAACCCTGCCCCTGGGGTCTGAAGTACAGAGAGAAACCCTGCCCCTGGGGTCTGAAGTACAGAGAGAAACCCTGCCCCTGGGGGTCTGCAGTACAGAGAAAACCCTGCCCCTTGGGGGTCTGCAGTAAAGAGAGAAACCCTGCCCCTGGGGTCTGAAGTACAGAGAGAAACCCTGCCCCCTGGGGTCTGCAGTACAGAGAGAAACCCTGCCCCTGGGGGTCTGAAGTACAGAGAGAAACCCTGCCCCCTGGGGTCTGCAGTACAGAGAGAAACCCTGCCCCTGGGGTCTGCAGTACGGAGAGAAACCCTGCCCCCTGGGGTCTGAAGTACAGAGAGAAACCCTGCCCCCTGGGGTCTGAAGTACAGAGAGAAACCCTGCCCCCTGGGGGTCTGCAGTACAGAGAGAAACCCTGCCCCTGGGGTCTGAAGTACAGAGAGAAACCCTGCCCCTGGGGGTCTGCAGTACAGAGAGACCCTGCCCCTGGGGTCTGCAGTACAGAGAGAAACCCTGCCCCCTGGGGTCTGAAGTACAGAGAGAAACCCTGCCCCCTGGGGTCTGAAGTACAGAGAGAAACCCTGCCCCCTGGGGGTCTGCAGTACAGAGAGAAACCCTGCCCCTTGTGGGTCTGCAGTAAAGAGAGAAACCCTGCCCCCTGGGGTCTGAAGTACAGAGAGAAACCCTGCCCCCTGGGGGTCTGAAGTACAGAGAGAAACCCTGCCCCCTGGGGTCTGAAGTACAGAGAGAAACCCTGCCCCCTGGGGTCTGAAGTACAGAGAGAAACCCTGCCCCCTGGGCGTCTGAAGTACAGAGAGAAACCCTGCCCCTGGGCGTCTGGGGAGAGAAACCCTTCCCCCTGGAGGTCTGAAGTACAGAGAGAAACCCTGCCCCCTGGGGGTCTGAAGTACAGAGAGAAACCCTGCCCCCTGGGGGTCTGAAGTACAGAGAGAAACCCTCCCCCCTGGGGGTCTGAAGTACAGAGAGAAACCCTGCCCCCTGGGGGTCTGAACTACAGAGAGAAACCCTGCCCCCTGGGGGTCTGCAGTACAGAGAGAAACCCTTCCCCCTGGAGGTCTGAACTACAGAGAGAAACCCTGCCACCTGGGCGTCTGAAGTACAGAGAGAAACCCTGCCCCCTGGGGGTCTGACGTACAGAGAGAAACACTGCCCCCTGGGCGTCTGAAGTACAGAGAGAAACCCTGCCCCCTGGGGTCTGAAGTACAGAGAGAAACCCTGCCCCCTGGGGGTCTGCAGTACAGAGAGAAACCCTGCCCCTTGGGGGTCTGCAGTAAAGAGAGAAACCCTGCCCCCTGGGGTCTGAAGTACAGAGAGAAACCCTGCCCCCTGGGGGTCTGAAGTACAGAGAGAAACCCTGCCCCCTGGGGTCTGAAGTACAGAGAGAAACCCTGCCCCCTGGGGTCTGAAGTACAGAGAGAAACCCTGCCCCCTGGGCGTCTGAAGTACAGAGAGAAACCCTGCCCCCTGGGCGTCTGAAGTACAGAGAGAAACCCTTCCCCCTGGAGGTCTGAAGTACAGAGAGAAACCCTGCCCCCTGGGGGTCTGAAGTACAGAGAGAAACCCTGCCCCCTGGGGGTCTGAAGTACAGAGAGAAACCCTCCCCCCTGGGGGTCTGAAGTACAGAGAGAAACCCTGCCCCCTGGGGGTCTGAACTACAGAGAGAAACCCTGCCCCCTGGGGGTCTGCAGTACAGAGAGAAACCCTTCCCCCTGGAGGTCTGAACTACAGAGAGAAACCCTGCCACCTGGGCGTCTGAAGTACAGAGAGAAACCCTGCCCCTGGGGTCTGGAAGTACAGAGAGAAACCCTGCCCCCTGGGCGTCTGAAGTACAGAGAGAAACCCTGCCCCCTGGGGTCTGCAGTACAGAGAGAAACCCTGCCCCCTGGGGTCTGAAGTACAGAGAGAAACCCTGCCCCCTGGGGTCTGCAGTACAGAGAAAACCCTGCCCCTGGGGTCTGCAGTACAGAGAGAAACCCTGCCCCCTGGGGTCTGCAGTACAGGAGAGAAACCCTGCCCCTGGGGTCTGAAGTACAGAGAGAAACCCTGCCCCTGGGGGTCTGCAGTACAGAGAGAAACCCTGCCCCCTGGGGTCTGCAGTACAGAGAGAAACCCTGCCCCCTGGGGTCTGAAGTACAGAGAGAAACCCTGCCCCTGGGGTCTGAAGTACAGAGAGAAACCCTGCCCCTGGGGTCTGCAGTACAGAGAGAAACCCTGCCCCTTGGGGGTCTGCAGTAAAGAGAGAAAACCCTGCCCCCTGGGGTCTGAAGTACAGAGAGAAACCCTGCCCCTGGGGGTCTGAAGTACAGAGAGAAACCCTGCCCCTGGGGTCTGAAGTACAGAGAGAAACCCTGCCCCTGGGGTCTGAAGTACAGAGAGAAACCCTGCCCCCTGGGCGTCTGAAGTACAGAGAGAAACCCTGCCCCTGGGGTCTGAAGTACAGAGAGAAACCCTTCCCCTGGAGGTCTGAAGTACAGAGAGAAACCCTGCCCCTGGGGGTCTGAAGTACAGAGAGAAACCCTGCCCCTGGGGGTCTGAAGTACAGAGAGAAACCCTCCCCTGGGGTCTGAAGTACAGAGAGAAACCCTGCCCCTGGGGGTCTGAACTACAGAGAGAAACCCTGCCCCCTGGGGTCTGCAGTACAGAGAGAAACCCTTCCCCCTGGAGGTCTGAACTACAGAGAGAAACCCTGCCACCTGGGCGTCTGAAGTACAGAGAGAAACCCTGCCCCTGGGGTCTGACGTGCAGAGAGAAACCCTGCCCCCTGGGCGTCTGAAGCACAGAGAGAAACCCCCTCCCCTGGGGTCTGAAGTACAGAGAGAAACCCTGCCCCTGGGGGTCTGCAGTACAGAGAGAAACCCTGCCCCTTGGGGGTCTGCAGTAAGAGAGAAACCCTGCCCCCTGGGGTCTGAAGTACAGAGAGAAACCCTGCCCCTGGGGTCTGAAGTACAGAGAGAAACCCTGCCCCTGGGGTCTGGTACAGAGAGAAACCCTGCCCCTGGGGTCTGAAGTACAGAGAAAACCCTGCCCCCTGGGCGTCTGAAGTACAGAGAAAACCCTGCCCCCTGGGCGTCTGAAGTACAGAGAGAAACCCTTCCCCCTGGAGGTCTGAAGTACAGAGAGAAACCCTGCCCCCTGGGGGTCTGAAGTACAGAGAGAAACCCTGCCCCCTGGGGGTCTGAAGTACAGAGAGAAACCCTCCCCCCTGGGGGTCTGAAGTACAGAGAGAAACCCTGCCCCCTGGGGGTCTGAACTACAGAGAGAAACCCTGCCCCCTGGGGGTCTGCAGTACAGAGAGAAACCCTTCCCCCTGGAGGTCTGAACTACAGAGAGAAACCCTGCCACCTGGGCGTCTGAAGTACAGAGAGAAAACCTGCCCCCTGGGGGTCTGAAGTACAGAGAGAAACCCTGCCCCCTGGGCGTCTGAAGTACAGAGAGAAACCCTGCCCCCTGGGGTCTGCAGTACAGAGAGAAACCCTGCCCCCTGGGGTCTGAAGTACAGAGAGAAACCCTGCCCCCTGGGGTCTGAAGTACAGAGAGAAACCCTGCCCCCTGGGGGTCTGCAGTACAGAGAGAAACCCTGCCCCCTGGGGTCTGCAGTACGGAGAGAAACCCTGCCCCCTGGGGTCTGAAGTACAGAGAGAAACCCTGCCCCCTGGGGTCTGCAGTACGGAGAGAAACCCTGCCCCCTGGGGTCTGAAGTACAGAGAGAAACCCTGGCCCCTGGGGTCTGAAGTACAGAGAGAAACCCTGCCCCCTGGGGGTCTGCAGTACAGAGAGAAACCCTGCCCCCTGGGGTCTGAAGTACAGAGAGAAACCCTGCCCCCTGGGGTCTGAAGTACAGAGAGAAACCCTGCCCCCTGGGGGTCTGCAGTACAGAGAGAAACCCTGCCCCTTGGGGGTCTGCAGTAAAGAGAGAAACCCTGCCCCCTGGGGTCTGAAGTACAGAGAGAAACCCTGCCCCCTGGGGGTCTGCAGTACAGAGAGAAACCCTGCCCCCTGGGGGTCTGAAGTACAGAGAGAAACCCTGCCCCTGGGGTCTGCAGTACAGAGAGAAACCCTGCCCCTGGGGTCTGCAGTACGGAGAGAAACCCTGCCCCTGGGGTCTGAAGTACAGAGAGAAACCCTGCCCCCTGGGGTCTGAAGTACAGAGAGAAACCCTGCCCCCTGGGGGTCTGCAGTACAGAGAGAAACCCTGCCCCCTGGGGTCTGAAGTACTGAGAGAAACCCTGCCCCCTGGGGGTCTGCAGTACAGAGAGAAACCCTGCCCCCTGGGGTCTGCAGTACAGAGAGAAACCCTGCCCCCTGGGGTCTGAAGTACAGAGAGAAACCCTGCCCCCTGGGGTCTGAAGTACAGAGAGAAACCCTGCCCCCTGGGGGTCTGCAGTACAGAGAGAAACCCTGCCCCTTGGGGGTCTGCAGTAAAGAGAGAAACCCTGCCCCCTGGGGTCTGAAGTACAGAGAGAAACCCTGCCCCCTGGGGGTCTGAAGTACAGAGAGAAACCCTGCCCCCTGGGGTCTGAAGTACAGAGAGAAACCCTGCCCCCTGGGGTCTGAAGTACAGAGAGAAACCCTGCCCCCTGGGCGTCTGAAGTACAGAGAGAAACCCTGCCCCCTGGGCGTCTGAAGTACAGAGAGAAACCCTTCCCCCTGGAGGTCTGAAGTACAGAGAGAAACCCTGCCCCCTGGGGGTCTGAAGTACAGAGAGAAACCCTGCCCCCTGGGGGTCTGAAGTACAGAGAGAAACCCTCCCCCCTGGGGGTCTGAAGTACAGAGAGAAACCCTGCCCCCTGGGGGTCTGAACTACAGAGAGAAACCCTGCCCCCTGGGGGTCTGCAGTACAGAGAGAAACCCTTCCCCCTGGAGGTCTGAACTACAGAGAGAAACCCTGCCACCTGGGCGTCTGAAGTACAGAGAGAAACCCTGCCCCCTGGGGGTCTGAAGTACAGAGAGAAACCCTGCCCCCTGGGCGTCTGAAGTACAGAGAGAAACCCTGCCCCCTGGGGTCTGAAGTACAGAGAAACCCTGCCCCTGGGGTCTGCAGTACAGAGAGAAACCCTGCCCCTTGGGGGTCTGCAGTAAAGAGAGAAACCCTGCCCCTGGGGTCTGAAGTACAGAGAGAAACCCTGCCCCCTGGGGGTCTGAAGTACAGAGAGAAACCCTGCCCCCTGGGGTCTGAAGTACAGAGAGAAACCCTGCCCCCTGGGGTCTGAAGTACAGAGAGAAACCCTGCCCCCTGGGCGTCTGAAGTACAGAGAGAAACCCTGCCCCCTGGGCGTCTGAAGTACAGAGAGAAACCCTTCCCCCTGGAGGTCTGAAGTACAGAGAGAAACCCTGCCCCTTGGGGGTCTGAAGTACAGAGAGAAACCCTGCCCCCTGGGGGTCTGAAGTACAGAGAGAAACCCTCCCCCTTGGGGGTCTGAAGTACAGAGAGAAACCCTGCCCCCTGGGGGTCTGAAGTACAGAGAGAAACCCTGCCCCCTGGGGGTCTGCAGTACAGAGAGAAACCCTTCCCCTGGAGGTCTGAACTACAGAGAGAAACCCTGCCACCTGGGCGTCTGAAGTACAGAGAGAAACCCTGCCCCTGGGGTCTGGAAGTACAGAGAGAAACCCTGCCCCTCTGAAGTACAGAGAGAAACCCTGCCCCCTGGGGTCTGCAGTACAGAGAGAAACCCTGCCCCCTGGGGTCTGAAGTACAGAGAGAAACCCTGCCCCCTGGGGTCTGAAGTACAGAGAGAAACCCTGCCCCCTGGGGGTCTGCAGTACAGAGAGAAACCCTGCCCCCTGGGGTCTGAAGTACAGAGAGAAACCCTGCCCCCTGGGGTCTGAAGTAGAGAGAAACCCTGCCCCCTGGGGGTCTGCAGTACAGAGAGAAACCCTGCCCCCTGGCGTCTGCAGTACAGAGAGAAACCCTGCCCCCTGGGGGTCTGAAGTACAGAGAGAAACCCTGCCCCCTGGGGGTCTGAAGTACAGAGAGAAACCCTGCCCCCTGGGGGTCTGAAGTACAGAGAGAAACCCTGCCCTCTGGGGGTCTGAACTACAGAGAGAAACCCTGCCCCCTGGGGGTCTGCAGTACAGAGAGAAACCCTTCCCCCTGGAGGTCTGAACTACAGAGAGAAACCCTGCCCCTGGGCGTCTGAAGTACAGAGAGAAACCTGCCCCTGGGGGTCTGAAGTACAGAGAGAAACCCTGCCCCTGGGGGTCTGAAGTACAGAGAGAAACCCTGCCCCCTGGGGGTCTGAAGTACAGAGAGAAACCCTGCCCCCTGGGGGTCTGAAGTACAGAGAGAAACCCTGCCCCCTGGGGTCTGAAGTACAGAGAGAAACCCTGCCCCTGGGGTCTGAACTACAGAGAGAAACCCTGCCCCTGGGGTCTGCAGTACAGAGAGAAACCCTTCCCCCTGGAGGTCTGAACTACAGAGAGAAACCCTGCCCCCTGGGCGTCTGAAGTACAGAGAGAAACCCTGCCCCCTGGGGGTCTGAAGTACAGAGAGAAACCCTGCCCCTGGGGGTCTGAAGTACAGAGAGAAACCCTGCCCCCTGGGGTCTGAAGTACAGAGAGAAACCCTGCCCCTGGGGTCTGAACTACAGAGAGAAACCCTGCCCCCTGGGGGTCTGCAGTACAGAGAGAAACCCTTCCCCCTGGAGGTCTGAACTACAGAGAGAAACCCTGCCCCCTGGGCGTCTGAAGTACAGAGAGAAACCCTGCCCCCTGGGGGTCTGAAGTACAGAGAGAAACCCTGCCCCCTGGGGGTCTGAAGTACAGAGAGAAACCCTGCCCCCTGGGGGTCTGAAGTACAGAGAGAAACCCTGCCCCCTGGGGGTCTGAAGTACACATAGAGGTGACAGGAAACATTCCAGGAGGCAGGAGTTTAGACTGCACTAAGAGAAAAATGAGGTGTTATGATGATGATGATGACAAAAAGCAGCTTTAGATGGATTCGACATCCATACAAAGATAATAAAAACATCTGATAATGCCAAAGGAAGACTTTGCTGTGTCCGAAGAGAGACAAAATGATCTTTGAGCCCGTGTAAAGGTCTCTCCCCTGGGCTATATCCAACTCTGTCTGTGGATACATGATAGAATGAATATAACTGTTTAGACAGATGCTTGGCTATGCCTATTGGGAGGGTAAGCCATTACAAACAGTCACTTTGGGGTTAGTTTGTCTAGTGCATGTTCTAGAGTAAATACATAGACTGCCAAGACCTGTATTACAACACACAATAACACACTACAAACTGCAACAACACACACAGCACTAGATTAGCTACTTGACAGATGTGTTGTCAGAGTAACAGGCATGGTAATACAAAGTCAAATGGAATAGCAGTATAAATCACTATGGCGATGGTACAATATTTCCTGTTGGTGAGAAAGTGGTGCAACAGCACAGCTGCAAGGTGTCATTGCTCAACCAGAATACTCCACGCCTTCGTCAGGGCCCAGAGGCAGGGTTCTGCAATATCCTTCCACACTCTTCCAGACAACGCCAGGCCAGACCGTCTCAAACTAACCTAACCACAGGCTCAAAAAATATCTCCCCAGGCCTCCTATACCTTCCAAATCTTTGCCCAGGGCCTCAGGTCATCCTGGCTCCCCAAGAATCTTCCAAGCTTCCAGGCTAAGTATTTCTAAAAACCAGTCATTGTTTAGTTGTGATAGCCATCTAACAGTCCAACACCACAGTAGCTGTGCATTTGCCCTCCCAGAGGGTGAGGAATGAGTTCTGACAAGTATGTTTCCTGGATAATGCTGAGGCGGTTATGGTTTCAGCGAGGGCTAGGTACACAGATCAGACTGGACCTACTGGCTAAGGCTGCTAGGCTGCTAGCACTAAGGAGAATGCTAACCAAACAAACCCCCTTCTCCTGCTGCACTGGGTCAACAGTAGCCATGGTAATGGAGAAATATAAGGGCTGTGTTAGCACAACAACTAGAGGAAAACCTGTGGCTGTGCACCTCAAACCAATGCTCAGAAAAGTAGAAGAAAGAATACTCTAGGTGTTCTCTGTAGACATGTTAATTCCCTTTGTGCTAAGTGTACTGTATCTCAAACATTAGCAGACAGTTCCTCTCTGTTTTCCCATTGTTCCCAACATCCCTAAAACCTCTGCCCTGCCCCTCTGCCCTACTGGCATGACTCCACTGTTCCATTTCCTGCTGAGGGCAGAGTGAGAGGAGGAGGAGAGGGTTTGGGAGTATGTGTGACAACCTGGGAAGCAAGCTGCGTGGTCATGAGTCATGTGAAGGTCACATCACATGGCAGGGACACACCACTACAACCAAAGACGTCACAGAGACCAGGTGACTTTATGGTCTGTCCTGTCACTGGCTCAATTCTGCCGACCAAGCACTTCAGTGCATCATGTTTAGCAGTGAAGGCTGGTGTGTGTGTGTGTGTGTGTGTGTGTGTGTGTGTGTGTGATGCGTGGATTGACTCATAACCTGCAGTCCCCGCGGTTATATCCTCAGGGGGGTGGGTTGAATAAAGAGAAAACAATACCTCAAAAAATCCATAAATGTATAAATCTCATGCAATTTATAGGGTAATATTAGGCTACATTGAGGGTTTTCTTTCATTATTTTAGGCTGCCATTTTTGCATCAGCCTAAGCTAGGGCCTAATTGTACGCGCGGTTAATTATAAACATATGTGGACGGACCACTAGAGGGCAGGCTGGGCTCATGGATAGTTGCCCAACAGAGCCTGGGAGACAAGGTAACCAGAGTCAATTAAGCACAGCTGACGGTACTAATGAGATACTCTCCTTCCCCTATAAAAGAGAGAATGGAACCAGAAGAGAAAGGGGAAACTATCTCTGGAAGATGGCCACCGAGAGAGAGAAGCTGTGCTGAAAGAACCACTAAGACGGTGACAAAACCGTGATTTATGTTTGTTGTAGTTTAAAGATTATCCTATTGTGTTCTTGTTTCATCTGGAGAAGAAGAGGTGTGTTTTTCCTTGGAAGATTTTTCATTGATTATGTTTGAATGTTTTTGTTGACAAAATACTCTCAATAGAGAACCGTGTTCAATCAGAAAAACCTTTTTCCTGACTCGTTTATTCCACCTTCCCGCTTTAGAGTGACGCCTAATTACTTGGTACGCTCACACATAGTTGACTAACAAATAGCCTATCATAATGTTGGAAAGTATAAACATAGTTGACTAACAAATAGCCTATCATAATGTTGGAAATTATAAACATAGTTGACTAACAAATAGCCTGTCATAATGTTGGAAATTATAAACATAGTTGACTAACAAATAGCCTGTCATAATGTTGGAAATTATAAACATAGTTGACTAACAAATAGCCTATCATAATGTTGGAAATTATAAACATAGTTGACTAACAAATAGCCTATCATAATGCTGGAAATTATAAACATAGTTGACTAACAAATAGCCTGTCATAATGTTGGAAATTATAAACATAGTTGACTAACAAATAGCCTGTCATAATGTTGGAAATTATAAACATAGTTGACTAACAAATAGCCTATCATAATGTTGGAAATTATAAACATAGTTGACTAACAAATAGCCTATCATAATGCTGGAAATTATAAACATAGTTGACTAACAAATAGCCTGTCATAATGTTGGAAATTATAAACAGAAACATATCTAAGTTAGGCTAAATAAATCCTGCACCCTCTGTCAAAAAAAGCTACAGCACATGTTCTATATTAGCGGATTAGGGTTGGATAATATCACACAATATCACATATAGTCGGGTGGTTGCGGATGGGTGCAGGTGAACAACCACGACTACTGTGTGATATGATATAATATGGCTGTTCCTGGGGAGAGATATTCTCTCCCTCTATCGTCTCTGCAGCTGTATTGTGTTGTTCTCAGGTCACCTCTAAAAAGAGATTCGTCGGCATTCCTGACATTACAGACTGCTAATCACTGCATGATCAGGGGTGGAGAGAGAGGGAGATAGGGGGGGAAAGCGAGATAGAGGGAGATGAAGAGAGAGAGGGAGATAGGGGGGAAAGCGAGATAGAGGGAGATGAAGAGAGAGAGGGAGATAGAGGGCGATGAAGAGAGAGAGGGAGATAGGGGGGGAAAGCGAGATAGAGGGAGATGAAGAGAGAGAGGGAGGAAGACGTCGGGAGAGGGAGAGAAAGAGAGCAACAGAAACCCTTTACTCCAAACAGAAAATGTTCTGCAACATAAAACAGAGTTTCTATTGGACAAAATCAGGTAGGTCCCTCCCCGTTTGATTTGCTCTGTTTGCTTCCATTTGGTTCTTCAAATGGTAAACGGTTTTCTATATGTATACACTCTACCCTTTACTTCACACTCATACAGCACACAAAGGCCACACAGACCACGTTCTCTGCATCTCTTCAACACAGAGTTCACCAAGCATTAACCCTAATCACCCCCCCCTACAATACACTCTCTGACCTGCTGTCTGTTTACTCTGCAGAATCAAAGCGAGGGGGGTGTAGAGAGAAAATGTTCTCACCTGAGGCTATCAGGAGCTATGCTTCCATAGCTGTCAGGTCTCTCCTGTCTGCGTCTATACAGGTCTGAGTTAGACAACTCCTTCAGCCGCAGAGAGTTCATCCCTCCTTCCTTCCCTTCCCTCTGTCCACCAGGGTGTGGATAAACACTCACAATAATCCTCCTCGTGTATGTGATCAGTAAGCTCCAAGGCTCGACAGCCAACAACCACCACTGACCCCCACCAGTCTCCTCTCCAAGCCCAGAACGTCAGCTCACCCCTGGGAAGCCCTTAGCAGATCATTCCCCTCTCTCCTGTAACAGCAGGCTACTACATTACACACAACCTCTATCTCTGACAAACACACACCTCCAGGCACACACCCAAAGGAATAACCTATCAGGGGTGTGGCTCTGATCCAACACACCTATCAGCTCCTCGCTCTGCCCCCCTCCTCAGCCCCAGGGCAGGTAGAGATAGAGGGAAGAGGAGGAGGGATAAGGAGGAAGAATGGTAAAAAGGGTAAGATGCAGTTGTACTGCAGTAGTCTATTGTATATACCTCTCTTTCTCCCCCTCTCCCTTGTTGCTCCCTCCCCCTCTCTTGTCCTCTTTATGCTTGTCATCTTGCCAAGCTATCCAATGACATTCCCATTCTGATAGGATGTCAGTGTCCCCCCCATAGCCGGCCCTAGCCTTTTGAGGGCCCTATGCGAGCTTGCCCAACCAAATCTCTTTTGCCGTTTTAAAGCAAATGTCCGTCAATTGCACACATTTTGCCAAGACTTATGCCATGTTAATGATATCCGAGTGAAAGTGGCTAACAAAATCAATGGGGGCCCCCTGGAGGTCAGGGCCCCTAGGCACATGCCCTACGTGCCAGTCGGTATTTGCCCATGATTACTAAGTTTAGATAGCTGGCCAGACTAACTATAATTTGTTAGTTGACTCAACTCAATTTCGAAATTGCACCTTGTGTATTCTACTATCCTACTTATGTATGTAAGTTGAGACCCCCACTGTGTTCCAACATGTTTTAATATATTAATATATATTAATTGTGTGGGTCAGGGGCTCCCTAGCATCTGGAGGCCCTAACCAACCACCTATGTCGCCTATGCCTGGAGCTGGCCCTGGAGCCAGCCCCAGTCTCCATCTCCCTGTAGTCTCTCTTGATCTCCCGGGAGTTTCTTATGATCTCTCTGGAGTCTCTCATTGTCTCAACGTGTCTGTCTCTGCATCCGTCTGACTGAGAGAGAGGGTTTCTGTGATAGAAGAGAGCTCAACTGAACTGACAATACTGATTGACATAACGACTATTGCATTATACAATTTATCTCATCCTCTCAGATTTCCTCAAATACCAAACAGCCCCCTTGGAGCCCCACAAGATGAACCCATCCACAGCTGTCTGTGTGTACTCAGTGTGTGTAGTGTGTGTACTCAGTGTGTGTAGAGTATGTGTGTACTCAGTGTGTGTAGTGTGTGTATGTGTGTACTCAGTGTGTGTTGTGTGTTTATGAATGTACTCAGTGTGTGTAGTGTGTGTACTCAGTGTGTGTAGGGTGTGTATGTATGTACTCAGCGTGTGTAGTGTGTGTATGTATGTATGTACTCAGCGTGTGTAGTGTGTGTATGTATGTACTCAGTGTGTGTAGGGTGTGTATGTATGTACTCAGCGTGTGTAGTGTGTGTGTGTTTACTCAGTGTGTGTAGGGTGTGTATGTATGTACTCAGCGTGTGTAGTGTGTGTATGTATGTACTCAGCGAGTGTAGTGTGTGTATGTATGTACTCAGTGTGTGTAGGGTGTGTATGTATGTACTCAGTGTGTGTAGTGTGTGTATGTATGTACTCAGCGTGTGTAGGGTGTGTATGTATGTACTCAGCGTGTGTAGGATGTATATGTACTCTGCTCACTATGTACTTCACACCCTTATAGCATATGTTTTCTTTACACTGAACTCACACAGGAAACACGCACGCACGCACGCACGCACACACGCACGCACACACGCACACACACACACACACACACACACAGGGTCAGAGAAAGAGCCAGAAGAGTTCAGAGTTTACATTGACACCATGAAGTGGTGACAGAGTGATGGCCGCTCTGATCCCACATCAACACCCTTTCCTGTTCCTGTTTTCCAGTTTCCCAGTTAACCACATGTTACTCAGAGCGGGGTTGTCCTATGGTTATTTTGCATACAACATTCCCACAACGTTCTGGGAATGGTGCAGGATAGTGGCTTGGCTTTGGAACATTCTCAGCACATTTTTAAAAATGTACAAAATAATGTTATTTTCTTGGTATTTCATTACTTTAACAGAATGTTTCCTAAATTCAAAAGGCACTCGCACATCTGAGCAATCATTTTTGCAGGTGCATGGTAACAGTTGAACAAGATGAAGGAGAAAGGAAACAGCGCACTGCTCTTAATAGTATCACTGATCTTTAATAAGTTTACACATTGGCCTCAGAGCCTTCGTCTGAGCTTTTGTGAATTTCATCAAATTAGCACCCTTATGTAGACCTAGCGCCACCCACATCCGTTCCACATATTGAAAGGGATTGGAGGCAAAGGAAAAACAAATAAGTGCTACCAAATATAACAACATGTATTTCATAAATATTCTAATAAAGTGTGTAAATAAGATGTATTAAACACGTCTGTAAAACCACAATGAGGACTTATCAAGTTTTCATTAATCATTGGGTACATCGTACGAAAAACAGAGTAATCTTAAATAGGGACATAATTTATGTCCAAATTCACAACATACAACATACAACATACATAGACATTTCACCATTAAGACCTTTAGGAAATTATCTCCTGAGGGTGAAAATCCACAAACATTCTCTTTTACTCAGAGTATTATTGATATCACCTCCCCTGTCTGATATCTTAGCTTTCTCTACGCCACAAAATCTAGAGGTAGACATTTCATGCTTTAGGCCATTAAAATGTACTGCGACTGGATAATCCCTCTCGTTTCTCCTGATTGAACTTTGATGTTCACTAATTCTCTGTTTGAGAGAAGAGGGTTTACCGACATAGCAGAGCCCACATGGACATTTAATAATGTAAATAACATGGGTGGTGGGACACGTAATAATGTCATTTATTTGGAACCATTTTCCTGTGTGTGTGGCAGAAATACTCACACTTTATCATGTTGTTGCACTGTGCGCATCCTCTGCATTTATAGCTACCATTTGGTAGAGGGCGAAAAAGTGCCTGGCTGATTTTCTTTTGGGTCTGGCTGTTGGCATGAACCAATTTATCGCGTAAATTGCGACCTCTCCTATACACAATAAGTGGTGGATTTTTTAATTCAGCCGGCCAAGTTGGGTCCGATGATAAAATATGCCAGTGTTTCTTGACCACATCTCCCGAGTTCAAAGTATATGTAGTTGTGAACATTACGGAGTGTTCTTTAGCTTTAGTATATGTAGTTGTGAACATTACAGAGTGTTCTTTAGCTTTAGTATATGTAGTTGTGAACATTACAGAGTGTTCTTTAGTTTTAGTATATGTAGTTGTGAACATTACAGAGTGTTCTTTAGCTTTAGTATATGTAGTTGTGAACATTACGGAGTGTTCTTTAGCTTTAGTATATGTAGTTGTGAACATTACAGAGTGTTCTTTAGTTTTAGTATATGTAGTTGTGAACATTACAGAGTGTTCTTTAGCTTTAGTATATGTAGTTGTGAACATTACAGAGTGTTCTTTAGTTTTAGTATATGTAGTTGTGAACATTACAGAGTGTTCTTTAGTTTTAGTATATGTAGTTGTGAACATTACAGAGTGTTCTTTAGTTTTAGTATATGTAGTTGTGAACATTACAGAGTGTTCTTTAGTTTTAGTATATGTAGTTGTGAACATTACGGAGTGTTCTTTAGCTTTAGTATATGTAGTTGTGAACATTGCAGAGTATTCTTTAGCTTTAGTATATGTAGTTGTGAACATTACAGAGTGTTCTTTAGTTTTAGTATATGTAGTTGTGAACATTACAGAGTGTTCTTTAGTTTTAGTATATGTAGTTGTGAACATTATGTTCTTTAGCTTTAGTATATGTAGTTGTGAACATTACAGAGTGTTCTTTAGTTTTAGTATATGTAGTTGTGAACATTACAGAGTGTTCTTTAGTTTTAGTATATGTAGTTGTGAACATTACGGAGTGTTCTTTAGCTTTAGTATATGTAGTTGTGAACATTACAGAGTGTTCTTTAGTTTTAGTATATGTAGTTGTGAACATTACAGAGTGTTCTTTAGCTTTAGTATATGTAGTTGTGAACATTACAGAGTGTTCTTTAGTTTTAGTATATGTAGTTGTGAACATTACGGAGTGTAGCAGTTCATCTCGTGTTTGTAGCAGTTCATCTCGTGTTTTCCAACAGAATGTTTCCTAAAAGTTCAAACATGGCTATATTCAATTTGAATTTTAGGAATGTTCTAGCAATGTTCTCCAACTGGATTGACATTGGGAATGTTCTCAAATCTTTCAGAGAATGTTAAGAAACAACATTCTTCTTTGGGAATTACAGTACATCAGCATAACATTGTCTACAGTATTCCTCATGGTTCTATTTAAAGTCATGGTGTCAAATTGATCAGAGAACGTTCAGAAGTTTTTCATAAAAACCACAAGAAAACTTTAGTAATGTTCAAAGAAGGTTCAAAGAATGTTATTTTAAAACATATACATTCTGTTCTTAGCATCAACAAAACTCCATCTGTCCTCTATCTTGTTAAGTACAGTTGTGGCCAAAAGTTTTGAGAATGACACAATATTCATTTTCACAAAGTTTGCTGCTTCAGTGTCTTTAGATTTTTTTTGTCAGATGTTAATATGGAATAGTGAAGTATAATTACAAGCATTTCATAAGTGTCAAAAGCTTTTATTGACAATTACATGAAGTTGATGCAAAGAGTCAATATTTGCAGTGTTGACCCTTCTTTTTCAAGACCTCTGCATTCTGCCCTGGCATGCTGTCAATTAACTTCTGGGCCACATCCTGACTGATGGCAGCCCATTCATGCATAATCAATGCTTGGAGTTTGTCAGAATTTGTGGGTTTTGTTTGTCCAACCGCCTCTTGAGGATTGATCACAAGTTCTCAATGGGATTAAGGTCTGGGGAGTTTCCTGGCCATGGACCAAAAATATCTATGTTTTGTTCACCGAGCCACTTAGTTATCACTTTTGCCTTATGGCAAGGTGATGCATCATGTTGGAAAAGACATTGTTCATCACCAAACTGTTCCTGGATGGTTGGGAGAAGTTGCTCTCAGAGGATGTGTTGGTACCATTCTTTATTCATTGATGTGTTCTTAGGAAAAGTTGTGAGTGAGCCCACTCCCTTGGCTGAGAAGCAACCCCACACATGAATGGTCTCAGGATGCTTTACTGTTGGCATGACACAGGACTGATGGTAGGGCTCACGTTGTCTTCTCCGGACAAGCTTTTTTCCGGATGCGCCACAAAATCGGAAAGGGGATTCATCAGAGAAAATGAGTTTACCCCAGTCCTCAGCAGTCCAATCCCTGTACCTTTTGTAGAATATCAGTCTGTCCCTGATGTTTTTCCTGGAGAGAAGTGGCTTCTTTGCTGCCCTTCGTGACACCAGGCCATCCTCCAAAAGTCTTCGCCTAACTGTGCGTGCAGATGCACTCACACCTGCCTGCTGCCATTCCTGAGCAAGCTCTGTACTGGTGGTGCCCCGATCCCGCAGCTGAATCAACTTTAGGAGACGGTCCTGGTGCTTGCTGGACTTTCTTGGGCGCCCTGAAGCCTTCTTCACAACAATTGAACCGTTCTCCTTGAAGTTCTTGATGATCCGATAAATGGTTGATTTAGATGCAATCTTACTGGCAGCAATATCCTTGCCTGTGAAGACCTTTTTGTGCAAAGCAATGATGATGGCATGTGTTTCCTTGCAGGTAACCATGGTTGACAGAGGAAGAACAATAATTCCAAGCATCACCCTCCTTTTGAAGCTTCCAGTCTGTTATTCAAACTCAATCAGCATGACAGAGTGCTCTCCAGCCTTGTCCTCGTCAACACTCACACCTGTGTTAAAACCTCTTAAGTCGACCCTCTACTTTTTCGAACATTCTGTTAAAAATCGCGCAACATTTCAGCGCCCTGCTACTCATGCCAAGAATATAGTATATGCATATGATTAGTATGTGTGGATAGAAAACACTCAGACGTTTATAAAACTGGTTAAATCACGGCTGTGACTATAACAGAACGTGTGTTTCATCGAAAAGTGCAGGAAAATCTGATCACTGAAAATGGAAAAATATATCCATGCGCCACTTCAACCCATTGATAAAGGTGAACCACATTAAATGGGGCCGAGGTTGCAATACCTACAGCTTCCACACGATGTCAACAGTCTTGTCATTTGCCTACTATTTGTTTCTTGGTCAAACGGACGGAAGGCAGCGCCTTTCTTCCGGTCTCCGACCGGATATTTTGGTTGAGATTTATCCGGACATTATTTCCAGACGTACAGCTATAGAATATACATCGCCTCGTGATAAATTTGATCGCTTATTAACGTTTACTAATACCTAAAGTTGCATTACAAAAGTATTTCGAAGTGTTTTGTGAAAGTTTATCGTCGACTTTTTTAATTTAAAAAAATGACATTACGTTATAAAACGCTATTTTTTTCCTTGATCACACAGTCTTCATAGATCGATATCTAGGCTATATATGGACCGATTTAATCGAAAAAAATACCCAATAGGGGACATCTAGGAGTGCCAACAAAGAAGATGGTCAAAGGTAATGAATGTTTTATATTTTATTTGTGCGTTTTGTGTAGCGCCGACTATGCTAATTATTTTGTTTACGTCCCCTGCGGGTCTTTTGGGGTGTTACATGCTATCAGATAATAGCTTCTCATGCTTTCGCCGAAAAGCATTTTAAAAATCTGACTTGTGGCCTGGATTCACAACGAGTGTAGCTTTAATTCAGTACCCTGCATGTGTATTTTAATGAACGTTTGAGTTTTAACGAGTACTATTAGCATTTAGCGTAGCGCATTTGCATTTCCAGATGTCTAGATGGGACGCCTGCGTGTCAGGTAGGAGCAAGAGGTTAACAAGAGAATCACTGTCATGATGTCAGCTGGTCCTTTTATGGCAGGGCTGAAATGCAGTGGAAATGTTTTTTAGGGATTCAGTTCATTTGCATGGCAAAGAGGGACTTTGCTATTAATTGCAATTCATGTGATCACTCTTCATAACATTCTGGAGTATATGCAAATTGCCATCAAACTGAGGCAGCAGACTTTGTCATTCTCAAAACTTTTGGCCATGACCGTATGTTCAGGAGTGTTGGCTGCGCCTACTAATTGGCCACACCTGATCTTAACGAGTGCTTGTTTCCTTTGAAATGGGGTCTGTTTGAATAGACTAAAATTAACTGCTTTGTATGAGTTAAAAATAACATCACGTGCAAGCTCCATCCTGGTGGCACAGTGGACTAATTCTATGGATAGAGAACAGGAGATCATAGGTTTGAATCTCACTGACACCATGCCACAAAATAAATATGTTTGCATGATTAATGCCTAAGCTAATTTATTTCCATGGGTCCTATCTGTGCTTGGAGTTCAAAACAGTTAACCTAAGCTAGCACTGTTATAAAAATTCTTATTGAAACATGTTCTCAGAATGTTATTTAATTACCATAAAATAAACTATAATTTCCGTTCTCAGAAAGTTAATATAACCTGCCAGGAAAACTTTAAAGGAACCATAGTAAAAAGTTCTCAGAACCTCCCTGCAACCTAAAGGTTAACGTTCCTAGAACAGGCAAAATGTTCACTTCCGTTCTCTGAATGTTTAAAAAACTTTCAGTTTTACCATTCAGGAAACGTATGGTTTCGTTCCCAAAACCAATGGGAAACCAAAACCTTTAGTTCCCACAGCTTCCAAGGAACAAAATGTGCAAGCTTCGTTGGGACTTTATTGTGTGTGTGTTTGTATATGTGCGTGCATGCTTGTGTGCATGCGTGCTACTGCAGACAATATCACAATCCCTAACCCCACCCATATCAGACCGATGTCAATCTCTACACCCACATGAGAGCAACCCAATCAAACATCTGCAGAAGATCTGCAGAAGGTGATGTCACAAGGACCTGTGACATTAACAGAAAATAACAGTCACAAACAAACACACAGACAGAGAGGTGCAAAAAAGAGAGAACCAGAGACACAGGCAGGTCCTGGTGTAGCAGAGGACTAGACTGGCTAAGACATTTGAAGGTATAGGCCTACAGCAACTAAACAATGACCCACACAGACACAAGGAAAAAACAACCGTCCAAAATGAAGATGAATGAAATGTAATGAAGTGGTATACTTACCTTTTACTCAGTGCTGAGGTGTGTTGAGTCTGCCCACAGAATATTATGAGAATATGCTATAAGCTGATATTGTTCCTCTTACTCAGAGGATGTTATTGGCTAATACAGTGAGAGAGGGAAGTGTGTGTGTGTGTGTGTGTGTGTGAGAGATATTCATGCCATAAGGCTAGTTCTGTCTCTAGAGTCAACATGCCCAGCAGCTTTCACCTTCATTAGCCTGCCTTAACCTGCACTACATTCCACACACACACACACACACACACACACACACACACACACACACACACACACACACACACACACACACACACACACACACACACACACACACACACACACACACACAAACCTCCCCTCGGGTTCCTCTAAATCAGGGATGGGCAACTTTGATGGGGTGGGAGCCACAAAAAATCTGAACTCATGGCCGCAGTGGCTCGCGGGTCTGTGTACCCACATCCATATCCACACATGCAGTCAGAGATGGCCCTAGCCTTTTGGGGACCCTAAGTTAGTCTAGCTGGCTAGACTAACTTACCAATCTAAAAATGTTTAGCTGACATGGGTAAATTGAGTGGCTGTCAGGGACTGACATAATAACAGAAAAACTCCTAATGCACAACCAAATTTAGAAAAAATGCACTTTGTGTATTCTACTATTCTAACTCTCAGCAGTAAATTGGGCAGGGTATTTGGCAGGGTAGCTGGGGTGTCGGCCGCCCGCCACCTTCTGGCTGACTGCAACACTGACACAGTGGAGTACTGTCCTTGAGATTTACTTGGTTGCTTCGCAGATATAATTCATTATTTCTATGGAAGAAGATATGTGATATTTGAATAGATTTTGCCAAAAGAAATAAAAGAGTGATATCAGCCAGTGTAGGAAAGCCAAGTAACATTATGTCCAAATCCAACAGAACATGAAGATACTGCCACTTTCTGGACTTAACAGGTACTGCAGTCTTATTGACAAATACTACAGTCGACTCTGTTCTTACGGCCATCTAGTTTAAATATTTGAGATATTTCTTTCAAAGAGACATTGAATCAATATAACTGAGACGAGCAAAAAACCCACTAATACATTGTTTTCTCTACAATCAAGATCTGATACTGCATAGATTGTGTAGGTTACATGTAGAAGAAACAGAATACTATAACATAGTATGTGTTACCAAAGTATTTTGTTAGGCTGCTGTGTGGTTGTTGTTGTTTGTGTTGTCACCACTAGTGTCCCTAATGTGTCTGTTGCCATGTCTCTCTGCTCAGCCATATCACTTCCTATTTGGCTGCCTGTGTGTGTGTGTTTTTGTGTCATGGTGTGGTAGTAGATAGTGGCTCAGAGACCCTGGACTATTTTAGTGTGGGGAGAGTTTGTTATGCAAAGCGTAATATGCTGGCACCTGGCAGGCATGACAAGTGTGTGTGTGTGTGTGTGTGTGTGTGTTAGTGGCTGACTGTCTCAGGGTGCAGTCCTGTGGTAATAGTAAGGGCTAGATTAGGGACAGGGCTAGGGAAAGAGTAAACTGTGTATATTACAACATATCATCTACATTTACATTTACATTTAAGTCATTTAGCAGACGCTCTTATCCAGAGCGACTTACAAATTGGTGCATTCACCTTATGACCTCCAGTGGAACAGTAGTGCATCTAAATCTTTTCAGGGGGAGGGGGGGTGAGAGGGATTACTTTATCCTATCCTAGGTATTCCTTAAAGAGGTGGGGTTTCAGGTGTCTCCGGAAGGTGGTGATTGACTCCGCTGTCCTGGCGTCTATCGTCTATCTATGTTTATTGTGTGGGTCACAGGAGGATACCAAGAAGAGGTTTTGGTGTTGGATCACTCACATTCCTAGACTGACTGACAGTCACAGAGAAGTTTGGGAAGCAGAACCACTGCTCGTCTCAATTCACTTCACCACTGCTGCTGTCTACTGTGACCACCAGAGGGGGCTGTATACATGTGTAAGTTACCAACCTTAGACTGAGGAGTGGCTTCCATCTGGCCACTCTACCATAAAGGCCTGATTGGAAGAGTGCTGCAGAGATGGTTGTCTTTCTGGAAGGTTCTCCCATCTCCACAGAGGAACTCTGGAGCTCTGTCAAGATTGGGGTCAACTCCCTGACCAAGGACCTTTCCCCCCCGATTTCTCAGTTAGGCCTGGCGACCAGCTCTAGGAAGCGTCTTGGTGGTTCCAAACTTCTTTCATTTAAGAATGATGGAGGCCACTGTGTTCTTGGGGACCTTCAATGCTGCAGACATTTTTTGGTACCCTTCCCAAGATCTGTGCCTAGACACAATCCTGTCTCAGAGCTCTATGGACTCTTCCTTCGACCTCATTGCTTGGTTTTTGCTCTGACATGCACTGTCAACTGTGGGACGTTATATAGAGGTGTGTGCCTTTCCAAATCATGTTCATTTAATTGAATTTATCACAGGTGGACATCTCAAGGACGATCAATGGACACAGGATGCACCTGAGCTCAATTTTCGAGTCTCATAGCAAAGGGTCTGAATACTTATGTAAATAAGGTATTTCTGTTTTGTATTTTTTTTATGCTGTGTTCTGCTTTGTCATTATGGGGTATTGTATGTAGATTGATGATTGAATCCATTTTAGAATAAGGCTGTAATGTAACAAAATGTAGAAAAAGGGAAGGGGTCTGAATACTTTCCGAATGCAATGTAAGTGCTTGGATTTTTTCAACTTTGGAGAATCTCTCGTAAAATGGGTAAAATGTACATACAACAATCTTCTATGACAAAAAATAAATAACAGTTACTTCTCTTTGAATTGCCAAGAGGTGTAAAACAAGGTTGTTCTTTGTCACCATACCTATTTAATATGGCCATTGAACTGTTAGCTTTAAAATCAGATCAACAATAACTTTAAGGGGCTAAAAAGGAATGGATTAGAGACAAAAGTATCAATGTACACCAATGATTAAAGCATTCTCTTGAGTCCTCAATCTTCATCCTTGAAGAGCCTTATTGAAGACCTGGATAATTTCTCCAGTTTCTTTGGACTAAAACTCAACTATGATAAGTATACTATATTATGGATTGGGTCTCCAATAGATACAGTGGGGCAAAAAAGTATTTAGTCAGCCACCAATTGCACAAGTTTTCCCACTTAAAAAGATGAGAGAGGCCTGTAATTGTCATTACAGGTCCACTTCAACTATGACAGACAAAATGAGAAAAGAAATCCAGAAAATCACATTGTAGGATTTTTAATGAATTTATTTGCAAATTATGGTGGAAAATAAGTATTTGGTCACCTACAAACAAGCAAGATTTCTGGCTCTCACAGACCTGTAACTTATTCTTTAAGAGGCTCCTCTGTCCTCCACTCGTTACCTGTATTAATGGCACCTGTTTGAATTTGTTATCGGTATAAAAGACACCTGTCCACAACCTCAAACAGTCACACTCCAAACTCCACTATGGCCAAGACCAAAGAGCTGTCAAAGGACACCAGAAACAAAATTGTAGACCTGCACCAGGCTGGGAAGACTGAATCTGCAATAGGTAAGCAGCTTGGTTTGAAGAAATCAACTGTAGGAGCAATTATTAGGAAATGGAAGACATACAAGACCACTGATAATCTCCCACGATCTCGCAAGATCTCACCCCGTGGGGTCAAAATGATCACAAGAACGGTGACCTATAGCCCAGAACCACACGGGGGGACCTAGTGAATGACCTGCAGAGAGCTGGGACCAAAGTAACAAAGCCTACCATCAGTAACACACTACGCCGCCAGGGACTCAAATCCTGCAGTGCCAGACGTGTCCCCCTGCTTAAGCCAGTACATGTCCAGGCCCGTCTGAAGTTTGCTAGAGAGCTTTTGGATGATCCAGAAGAAGATTGGTAGAATGTCATGTGGTCAGATGAAACCAAAATATAACTTTTTGGTAAAAACTCAACTCGTCGTGTTTGGAGGACAAAGAATGCTGAGTTGCATCCAAAGAACACCATACCTACTGTGAAGCATGGGGGTGGAAACATCATGCTTTGGGGCTGTTTTTCTGCAAAGGGACCAGGACGACTGATCCGTGTAAAGGAAAGAATGAATGGGGCCATGTATCGTGAGATTTTGAGTGAAAACCTCCTTCCATCAGCAAGGGCATTGAAGATGAAACGTGGCTGGGTCTTTCAGCATGACAATGATCCCTAACACACTGCCCGGGCAACGAAGGAGTGGCTTCGTAAGAAGCATTTCAAGGTCCTGGAGTGGCATAGCCAGTCTCCAGATCTCAAGCCCATAGAAAATCTTTGGAGGGAGTTGAAAGTCTGTGTTGCCCAGCAACAGCCCCAAAACATCACTGCTCTAGAGGAGATCTGCATGGAGGAATGGGCCAAAATACCAGCAACAGTGTGTGAAAACCTTGTGAAGACTTACAGAAAACGTTTGACCTCTGTCATTGCCAACAAAGGGTATATAACAAAGTATTGAGATAAACTTTTGTTATTGACCAAATACTTATTTTCCACCATAATTTGTAAATAAATTCATTAAAAATCCTACAATGTGATTTTCTGGATTTTTTTTCTAGTTTTGTCTGTCATAATTTAAGTGTACCTATGATGAAAATTACAGGCCTCTCTCATCTTTTTAAGTGGGAGAACTTGCACAATTGGTGGCTGACTAAATACTTTTTTGCCCCACTGTACAAGCTTTAAATTTCAATGTGGTCTCCCAATTAAATGGGCGGATGGTGAAGTTGATGTGCTTGGTGTTAGGGGTGCTTCCAGGGATTTTGGGCCCCATGAAAATATATCACATTGGGCCCCACCACCACAGGCCACACCAACCCTGCGTTAACATCCTGAGAATCAAGATGTTAACTTATATTTACTGATTGCTGTAACCACACACCTCCAGAACCCAATCGACCCAATCAAAGCCTTAAATAACTCTACCTTTGCAGGCTTGCAACTCTCTTGTAGTCCAAAATTTACTGTATGATATTTACTGACACTGAGCTGTGAAAATATAACACTGTGCAGACATGCCTGCAACATTCTGCATACAGTGGAATTCACTATTTGATGCAAGACTGATACCCTCGATAAGAAATGTGCCAAAGGCCATCTTTTACAGTCTAAATGTAATTTGAATGGTAAAATACTTGAATCTTAACATTAAAATAAATATAATTTAAATATACATTAACCATTAACGGTCACAGGGAGTGTGAAAAATATACGTAAAGAAATGCACACTTCTACAGAAATGCTTTGCAGCTGCATCTTACAAATTGCATTCAGGAGACCAAGAGGGGACAAGTTAGGGGGGAAGTGGCAGCATATACAGTGTTCAGGTGTCAGGAGACCAAGAGGGGACAAGTGGCAGCATATACAGTGTTCAGGTGTCAGGAGACCAAGAGGGAACAAGTGGCAGCATATACAGTGTTCAGGTGTCAGGAGACCAAGAGGGAACAAGTGGCAGCATATACAGTGTTCAGGTGTCAGGAGACCAAGAGGGAACAAGTGGCAGCATATACAGTGTTCAGGTGTCAGGAGACCAAGAGGGAACAAGTGGCAGCATATACAGTGTTCAGGTGTCAGGAGACCAAGAGGGGACAAGTTAGGGGGGGAAGTGGCAGCATATACAGTGTTCAGGTGTCAGGAGACAAAGAGGGAACAAGTGGCAGCATATACAGTGTTCAGGTGTCAGGAGACCAAGAGGGAACAAGTTAGGGGGGAAAGTGGCAGCATATACAGTGTTCAGGTGTCAGGAGACAAAGAGGGAACAAGTGGCAGCATATACAGTGTTCAGGTGTCAGGAGACAAAGAGGGAACAAGTGGCAGCATATACAGTGTTCAGGTGTCAGGAGACCAAGAGGGGACAAGTTAGGGGGGGGTAAGTGTCAGCATATACAGTGTTCAGGAGACCAAGAGGGGACAAGTTAGGGGGGGAAGTGTCAGCATATACAGTGTTCAGGTGTCAGGAGACCAAGAGGGAACAAGTGGCAGCATATACAGTGTTCAGGTGTCAGGAGACAAAGAGGGAACAAGTTAGGGGGAAGTGGCAGCATATACAGTGTTCAGTGTTGGCAGGTGTCAGGTGTCAGAGACCAAGAGGGAACAAGTTAGGGGGAAAGTGGCAGCATATACAGTGTTCAGGTGTCAGGAGACCAAGAGGGAACAAGTGGCAGCATATACAGTGTTCAGGTGTCAGGAGACCAAGAGGGGACAAGTTAGGGGGGTAAGTGTCAGCATATACAGTGTTCAGGAGACCAGAGGGGACAAGTTAGGGGGGAAGTGTCAGCATATACAGTGTTCAGGTGTCAGGAGACCAAGAGGGAACAAGTGGCAGCATATACAGTGTTCAGGTGTCAGGAGACAAAGAGGGGACAAGTTAGGGGGGAAGTGTCAGCATATACAGTGTTCAGGTGTCAGGAGACCAAGAGGGGACAAGTTAGGGGGGGAAGTGGCAGCATATACAGTGTTCAGGTGTCAGGAGACCAAGAGGGAACAAGTGGCAGCATATACAGTGTTCAGGTGTCAGGAGACCAAGAGGGGACAAGTTAGGGGGGAAAGTGGCAGTATATACAGTGTTCAGGTGTCAGGAGACCAAGAGGGAACAAGTGGCAGCATATACAGTGTTCAGGTGTCAGAGACCAAGAGGGGACAAGTTAGGGGGGGAAGTGGCAGCATATACAGTGTTCAGGTGTCAGGAGACCAAGAGGGGACAAGTTAGGGGGGAAAGTGGCAGCATATACAGTGTTCAGGTGTCAGGAGACAAAGAGAGAAAAAGTGGCAGCATATACAGTGTTCAGGTGTCAGGAGACCAAGAGGGAACAAGTGGCAGCATATACAGTGTTCAGGTGTCAGGAGACCAAGAGGGGACAAGTTAGGGGGGAAAGTGGCAGCATATACAGTGTTCAGGTGTCAGGAGACCAAGAGGGAACAAGTTAGGGGGGAAAGTGGCAGTATATACAGTGTTCAGGTGTCAGGAGACCAAGAGGGAACAAGTGGCAGCATATACAGTGTTCAGGTGTCAGGAGACCAAGAGGGGACAAGTTAGGGGGGGAAGTGGCAGCATATACAGTGTTCAGGTGTCAGGAGACCAAGAGGGGACAAGTTAGGGGGGAAAGTGGCAGCATATACAGTGTTCAGGTGTCAGGAGACAAAGAGGGAACAAGTGGCAGCATATACAGTGTTCAGGTGTCAGGAGACCAAGAGGGAACAAGTGGCAGCATATACAGTGTTCAGGTGTCAGGTGACCAAGAGGGGACAAGTTAGAGGGGAAAGTGGCAGCATATACAGTGTTCAGGTGTCAGGAGACAAGGTGTCAGAGAACAAGTGGGGGAAGTGGCAGCATATACAGTGTTCAGGTGTCAGGAGACCAAGAGGGAACAAGTGGCAGCATATACAGTGTTCAGGTGTCAGGAGACCAAGAGGGGACAAGTTAGGGGGGAAAGTGGCAGCATATACAGTGTTCAGGTGTCAGGAGACCAAGAGGGAACAAGTTAGGGGGAAAGTGGCAGTATATACAGTGTTCAGGTGTCAGGAGACCAAGAGGGGACAAGTTAGGGGAAAGTGGCAGCATATACAGTGTTCAGGTGTCAGGAGACCAAGAGGGACACAAGTTAGGGGGAAGTGGCAGCATATACAGTGTTCAGGTGTCAGGAGACCAAGAGGGTGGCACAAGTTAGGTGACCAAGTGGGGACAGCATATACAGTGTTCAGGTGTCAGGAGACAAAGAGGTGTCAACCAAGAGGGACAAGTTAGGGGGAAGTGGCAGCATATACAGTGTTCAGGTGTCAGGAGACCAAGAGGGGACAAGTTAGGGGGGAAAGTGGCAGCATATACAGTGTTCAGGTGTCAGGAGACCAAGAGGGGACAAGTTAGGGGGGAAAGTGGCAGTATATACAGTGTTCAGGTGTCAGGAGACCAAGAGGGAACAAGTGGCAGCATATACAGTGTTCAGGTGTCAGGAGACCAAGAGGGGACAAGTTAGGGGGAAGTGGCAGCATATACAGTGTTCAGGTGTCAGGAGACCAAGAGGGGACAAGTTAGGGGGAAGTGGCAGCATATACAGTGTTCAGGTGTCAGGAGACAAGAGGGAACAAGTTAGGGGGAAGTGGCAGCATATACAGTGTTCAGGTGTCAGGAGACCAAGAGGGGACAAGTTAGGGGGGAAAGTGGCAGTATATACAGTGTTCAGGTGTCAGGAGACCAAGAGGGAACAAGTGGCAGCATATACAGTGTTCAGGTGTCAGGAGACCAAGAGGGGACAAGTTAGGGGGAAGTGGCAGCATATACAGTGTTCAGGTGTCAGGAGACCAAGAGGGGACAAGTTAGGGGGGAAAGTGGCAGCATATACAGTGTTCAGGTGTCAGGAGACAAAGAGGGAACAAGTGGCAGCATATACAGTGTTCAGGTGTCAGGAGACCAAGAGGGAACAAGTGGCAGCATATACAGTGTTCAGGTGTCAGGAGACCAAGAGGGGACAAGTTAGGGGGGAAAGTGGCAGCATAAACAGTGTTCAGGTGTCAGGAGACAAAGAGGGAACAAGTGGCAGCATATACAGTGTTCAGGTGTCAGGAGACCAAGAGGGGACAAGTTAGGGGGGAAAGTGGCAGCATATACAGTGTTCAGGTGTCAGGAGACCAAGAGGGGACAAGTTAGGGGGGGAAGTGGCAGCATATACAGTGTTCAGGTGTCAGGAGACCAAGAGGGAACAAGTGGCAGCATATACAGTGTTCAGGTGTCAGGAGACCAAGAGGGGACAAGTTAGAGGGGAAAGTGGCAGCATATACAGTGTTCAGGTGTCAGGAGACAAAGAGGGAACAAGTGGCAGCATATACAGTGTTCAGGTGTCAGGAGACCAAGAGGGGACAAGTTAGGGGGGGAAGTGGCAGCATATACAGTGTTCAGGTGTCAGGAGACCAAGAGGGGACAAGTTAGGGGGGAAAGTGGCAGCATATACAGTGTTCAGGTGTCAGGAGACAAAGAGGGAACAAGTGGCAGCATATACAGTGTTCAGGTGTCAGGAGACCAAGAGGGGACAAGTTAGGGGGGAAAGTGGCAGCATATACATTGTTCAGGTGTCAGGAGACCAAGAGGGGACAAGTGGCAGCATATACAGTGTTCAGGTGTCAGGAGACAAAGAGGGAACAAGTGGCAGCATATACAGTGTTCAGGTGTCAGGAGACCAAGAGGGGACAAGTTAGGGGGAAGTGGCAGCATATACAGTGTTCAGGTGTCAGGAGACCAAGAGGGGACAAGTTAGGGGGGAAAGTGGCAGCATATACAGTGTTCAGGTGTCAGGAGACAAAGAGGGAACAAGTGGCAGCATATACAGTGTTCAGGTGTCAGGAGACCAAGAGGGGACAAGTTAGGGGGGAAAGTGGCAGCATATACATTGTTCAGGTGTCAGGAGACCAAGAGGGGACAAGTGGCAGCATATACAGTGTTCAGGTGTCAGGAGACAAAGAGGGAACAAGTGGCAGCATATACAGTGTTCAGGTGTCAGGAGACCAAGAGGGGACAAGTTAGGGGGGAAGTGGCAGCATATACAGTGTTCAGGTGTCAGGAGACCAAGAGGGGACAAGTTAGGGGGGAAAGTGGCAGCATATACAGTGTTCAGGTGTCAGGAGACAAAGAGGGAACAAGTGGCAGCATATACAGTGTTCAGGTGTCAGGAGACCAAGAGGGAACAAGTGGCAGCATATACAGTGTTCAGGTGTCAGGAGACCAAGAGGGGACAAGTTAGGGGGGAAAGTGGCAGCATATACAGTGTTCAGGTGTCAGGAGACCAAGAGGGGACAAGTGGCAGCATATACAGTGTTCAGGTGTCAGGAGACCAAGAGGGGACAAGTTAGGGGGGAAAGTGGCAGCATATACCGTGTTCAGGTGTCAGGAGACCAAGAGGGGACAAGTTAGGGGGGAAAGTGGCAGCATATACAGTGTTTAGGTGTCTTATTTCATTTGGAAACTCATGTGTCAGATCTCTGGAATACTTCATGATCAGTGGTTGGCACACAGAAGGGACTTTATCCTCACTAATCTGCCCAACTTTCAGAACAGCAGAAAATTATTCAACAATTTTTGCAGTGGTGTGGAACCTAATGTCCAAGCCACTTATGATGTTGTCTGTCCATAGCAGTAAAACACTGTGTTCTGGAACCTAATGTCCAAGCCACTTATGATGTTGTCTGTCCATAGCAGTAAAACACTGTGTTCTGGAACCTGGTGTCCAAGCCACTTATGATGTTGTCTGTCCATAGCAGTAAAACACTGTGTTCTGGAACCTGGTGTCCAAGCCACTTATGATGTTGTCTGTCCATAGCAGTAAAACACTGTGTTCTGGAACCTAATGTCCAAGCCACTTATGATGTTGTCTGTCCATAGCAGTAAAACACTGTGTTCTGGAACCTGGTGTCCAAGCCACTTATGATGTTGTCTGTCCATAGCAGTAAAACACTGTGTTCTGGAACCTGGTGTCCAAGCCACTTATGATGTTGTCTGTCCATAGCAGTAAAACACTGTGTTCTGGAACCTGGTGTCCAAGCCACTTATGATGTTGTCTGTCCATAGCAGTAAAACACTGTGTTCTGGAACCTGGTGTCCAAGCCACTTATGATGTTGTCTGTCCATAGCAGTAAAACACTGTGTTCTGGAACCTGGTGTCCAAGCCACTTATGATGTTGTCTGTCCATAGCAGTAAAACACTGTGTTCTGGAACCTGGTGTCCAAGCCACTTATGATGTCGTCCATAGCAGTAAAACACTGTGTTCTGGAACCTGGTGTCCAAGCCACTTATGTCGTCCATAGCAGTAAAACACTGTGTTCTGGAACCTGGTGTCCAAGCCACTTATGATGTCGTCCATAGCAGTAAAACACTGTGTTCTGGAACCTGGTGTCCAAGCCACTTATGTCGTCCATAGCAGTAAAACACTGTGTTCTGGAACCTGGTGTCCAAGCCACTTATGATGTCGTCCATAGCAGTAAAAAACACGGTCTCATCATGGAATCTCTTATTTTTCTTCTAAATTTCTTCTAAGTATTGTTGTCCGTTAGTTTACAATCAGGGGAGGGATGGTACACTCTTTCAAAAAAAGGGTTCCAAAAGGGTTCTGCGGCTGTCCCCATAGGAGAACCGTTTTTGGTTCCAGGTAGAACTATTTTAGGTGCAATGTAGATCCCTCTGTGGAAAGGGTTCTATATGGAACACAAAAGGGTTTTACCTGGACCAAAGGGGGTTCTTCAAAGGCGTTCTGCTATGGGGACAGGAAGAAAAACCAAGGTACTGGATGTCATAAGGTGAACGCACCAATTTGTAAGTCGCTCTGGATAAGAGCGTCTGCTAAATGACTTAAATGTAAATGTAAATGTACTAAAAAATGTGTAAATATATAAATATGTGTGACAGCTACAGAATTTATCTGACTGACAGTAGCTCTGATGTCCAATGTTCCCACTGAGCTCATTCCTGCTCAGGGTGGAGCAGAGAGAGAGAGAACTCTGATGTCCAATGTTCCCACTGAGATCATTCCTGCTCAGGGTGGAGCAGAGAGAGAGAGAAATCTGATGTCCAATGTTCCCACTGAGATCATTCCTGCTCAGGGTGGAGCAGAGAGAGAGAGAACTCTGATGTCCAATGTTCCCACTGAGATCATTCCTGCTCAGGGTGGAGCAGAGAGAGAGAGAAATCTGATGTCCAATGTTCCCACTGAGATCATTCCTGCTCAGGGTGGAGCAGAGAGAGAGAGAACTCTGATGTCCAATGTTCCCACTGAGCTCATTCCTGCTCAGGGTGGAGCAGAGAGAGAGAGAACTCTGATGTCCAATGTTCCCACTGAGCCCATTCCTGCTCAGGGTGGAGCAGAGAGAGAGAGAACTCTGATGTCCAATGTTCCCACTGAGATCATTCCTGCTCAGGGTGGAGCAGAGAGAGAGAGAACTCTGATGTCCAATGTTCCCACTGAGCACATTCCTGCTCAGGGTGGAGTGGAGCAGAGAGAGAGAGATGTAGAAAGAGAGAGACCCAGGAGACTAGAAGGACATCCGCTCTCCACATCATGACCTTTCAATTCAATTCAACAAGCTTTATTGGCATGGGAAACATATATTTGCATTGCCAAAACAACTTCTCTCTGCGTCTCAGCCATGACAAAGACCCCTCTCTCTTTCCCTCCCTCCACCCACCAACCCCATTTCCTCTCCTTTTCCCCAACCGTAAACAACTCAGGAAAGGAAGTTATACAAGCAAAGTGTGTGTGTGTGTGTGTGACATTTTTACTTTTGACTAATTTATCAGACGCTCTTATCCAGAGCGACGTACAATAGTGAGTGGACACATTTGAGTACTTTTTTGTACTGGTCGGGGGAATGTGCCCCAGTGAACCAGTACATGATAAAACAGTTTCCTTCCTGACAGGAGCAGAGATCCCTGCATCTAAATAAAGTAACACATACACACACATACACACACACACACACATACATACACACACACACATATACATATACACACACACACACACATACACACACACACACACACACACACACACACACACACACACACACACACACACACACACACACACACACACACACACACACACACACACACACATATATACACATACACACACACACACACACACACACAACACAAACATACACACAGGGGGGGTAATTAACAGGCAGGAAGCGGATCTGCTGAAACATGTCTCAGGGGGTAGAATGGAACTGCGGTAACGACTAACAACTAAGGACTGATGGAGAGAGATAGCGTCATCACATTCACTGCGCCAGACCTGAACAGTATGGATATGCAGCTCCTAGCTGTATGTTATTAGAAAATGGGTAGTTAGAGCCATGAATGCTGATTGGTTGAAAGCTGTGGTATATCAGACAATACACCATAGGTATTAAGCAAAATTACTTATTTACTGTTCTAATTTCATTGGTAATCAGTTTATAATAGTAATAAGGCACCTCTGGATTGGTTGCGTTGTACCTAAGAACAGGGCTTAGCAGTGGCATATTGGCCTGCACCACAACACCTTGGAACATATTGCATAAAAGACATCCAAGTGAGTTTTTTACTTTTACTGTTGAAAAGCGATATCCTAAGTATAAATACAGTAAAGTACAAACACTAAAGGGTAAAAAAAACACAACTGCAAACTTCAAGGAGTAGGGCATTCAAGGAGTAGGGCATTCAAGGAGTAGGGCATTCAAGGAGTTGGTCTGATGGGAATCTGATGTCGTCAGTCAGGGTTGCTTGAGGAATTACAATAGAGGAGCAACAGAGAACAAAAGAGGAAAGGTGCAGTAATATCTAACAAGTAATATCTAACAAATACACACAAATCTAAGTGAAGGAATGGAGAATATATAAATATATGGACGAGCAATGTCAGAGCGGCATAGACTAAGACACAGTAGAATAGAATACAGTATATACAGTGCCTTGCAAAAGTATTCGGCCCCCTTGAACTTTGCGACCTTTTGCCACATTTCAGGCTTCAAACATAAAGATATAAAACTGTATTTTTTTGTGAAGAATCAACAACAAGTGGGACACAATCATGAAGTGGAACGACATTTATTGGATATTTCAAACTTTTTTAACAAATCAAAAACTGAAAAAATGGGGCGTGCAAAATGATTCAGCCCCCTTAAGTTAATACTTTGTAGCGTCACCTTTTTCTGCAATTACAGCTGTAAGTCGCTTGGGGTATGTCTCTATCAGTTTTGCACATCGAGAGATATTTTTTTCCCATTCCTTTTGCTGCATTTGTGATTTTCAGTTCTTTCCAGCTGATTGGATTCAGGTCTGGACTTTGACTTGGCCATTCTAACACCTGGATATGTTTATTTTTGAACCATTCCATTGTAGATTTTGCAGTTTTGGATCATTGTCTTGTTGGAAGACAAATCTCCGTCCCAGTCTCAGGTCTTTTGCAGACTCCATTTTTTCCAGAATGGTCCTGTATTTGGCTCTCCATCTTCCCATAAATTTTAACCATCTTCCCTGCCCTGCTGAAAAAAAGCAGCTGATGCTGCCACCAAAAAGAAAGCTGTCTTGCTTTTACTCCACCTGTGCCAAAAAGTTCAATTTTGTAATCTTCCAATGTTTGGTGTGTCTCCCAGGTAGCTAAATGCACCTTTAAGCACTCTTCCATAAAGGCCAGATTTGATAGTCTCAGAGGTCCGTTAAATGCCAGGTCTTGGTAGATTTGCAGAGAGCATCATGCCACCACCATGTTTGACAGTGGGGATGGTTTTTGTTCAGGGTGATGAGCTGTCTTGCTTTTTCGCCAGAACAAGGAACACACCAGGCATGTCCGAGATACTGTTGTGAAGAAGTTTAAAGACCTCTGAGACTATCACAGTGCAGGTGCATTTATATGGATTTGGATACAAAAAAACTCTCTCAGATTTCCCAATCCACCTGTGTGTAATCAAGCTTTAAACAGGTATTCTAGGTTTGGTCAACAAAAGAACTTGAGTTCCTGTATGTTATCGCAATCACACCATGAGTAGTTAATCATGAAACATACACCCCCACCATTCTTCCCGGAGAGGTATTTATTCCAGTCTGCTCAATAAACTGAGAACCCAACTGGCTGTACGGACTCAGACAGTACATACCGAGAGAGCCATGTTTCCGTCAAACACAGTATGTTACAATCCCGGATGTTTCTCTGGAAGGAAATCATCGCCATGAGCTTGTCAACTTTATTATCCAAAGACTGAACATTAGCCAGTAATATACTCGGAAGTGGTGGGTGGTGTGCGCGCCTCCTGAGTCGGACTAGAAGTCCACTCCAACTACCTCTTCTCCGCCGGTGTTGTTTTGGATCAGCTTCTGGAATCAATACAATTGCCCTGGGGGGTACGAACAAAGGATCCGATTCAGGAAAGTCGTATTCCTGATCGTAATTCTGGTAATGCTGGTGAGTTACTGCCACTCTGCTGTCCAAAAGTTCTTCCCAGCTGTATGTAATAACACAAAAAAATCATGGGCTAATAATGTAAGAAATAACACATAAAAAAAAAATACTGCAAAGTTGCCTAGGGGCTAGAAGCAGAACTGCCCTCTCTATCTGTGCCTTAACAGAACAGTATTTTTCTAAAATGTTTAATGAGTTGGAGAACACATTGGGAGGGATCTTAGACCATTGCTCCATACAGAATCCTTCCAGATCCTTGATGTCCTTCATCTGTGTCACGCCCTGATCTGTTTCACCGGTTCCTGTGATTGTCTCCACCCCCCAGGTGTCGCTTATTTTCCCCAGTGTATTTACCCCTGTGTTTCCTGTCTCTCTGTGCCAGTTCATCTTGTATGTTTAGTCAAGTCAACCAGCGTGTTTTCCCCAGTGTATTTACCCCTGTGTTTCCTGTCTCTCTGTGCCAGTTCATCTTGTATGTTTAGTCAAATCAACCAGCGTGTTTTCCCCAGTGTATTTATCCCTGTGTTTCCTGTCTCTCTGTGCCAGTTCGTCTTGTATGTTTAGTCAAGTCAACCAGCGTGTTTTCCCCAGTGTATTTATCCCTGTGTTTCCTGTCTCTCTGTGCCAGTTCATCTTGTATGTTTAGTCAAGTCAACCAGCGTGTTTTCCCCAGTGTATTTATCCCTGTGTTTCCTGTCTCTCTGTGCCAGTTCATCTGGTATGTTTAGTCAAGTCAACCAGCGTGTTTTCCCATACTCCTTTTGCTATTCTTTTTTTGACAGTCCTCCCGGTTTTGACTCCTGCCTGACTCTGGACTACTTTCCTGCTCATGCGTTCTCATTTAAACGCCAAACCCACCACTGGTGTGCGTGGCCAGAGCTCTTTTTTCATGTCATCCAACAAAAGTACAAATAAAAGAGAGCCGCACACTCTAGGAGCTCAGATGCAAAAATGTAATACCAACGTTTCCACAGCCAAGCTGTCTTCATCAGGGTATAACAAACATTGGCACATCCTAAAATCCGATGATAGTCTCGGTAATGTGTTTTCGGACCTTCCCTTGGTCGTATTCTCGCGGGGCAGAAATTTCCGAGACCAATTGGTACACTCTGATTTACCACCCCAAGATATTCCTGAACAACGTCTATTTGCGCCCCTACTGGATGGAAACTACAAGTGTAATGGCTGTGCTCAATGCAATGGCACTTATAAATGTAGATCCTTCAAATACCCACAAACAGGGAAACAGATCCCAATAAAATGTGTTATTACGTGCTCCACTAAGGCAGCTATTTATCTTATAACTTGTCCTTGTGGTAAAAATTATGTAGGTAAAACAAAGCGCAAATTAAAAGTACGTATCTCAGAGCATCGTAGCACCATTAGTTGTAAAAACTTTACTTATCCAGTTGCGGCCCACTTCTTGGAGGCAGGCCACTCGATTTCGTCTCTGCATTACATTGGCATCGAACATGTCATCCTCCCTAGGAGAGGGGGTGACCTTGACAATTTATTGTTAAAACGAGAGGCTGCCTGGATCTTTAATTTAAAGACCCTTGCGCCCTTCGGTCTCAACGTAGACTTTGATCTGAAGCCATTCTTGTGATTATTGTGACTTTGCCATTGTAATTGTTTGTAAACTTGTGTAGTTAAATTAATCTATGATTGTATGCTGTCCATTTGTTGTTTGTATGCTGTTCTTTGTATGACATTTTAATATTTGATTATTAACCAATGATATTAGGCCACTCTTGGCCATGATTACAGACACCTGTGTCTTTTGACACTATATAAACAAGTCATCCCGCAGTGTTTGTGATTATACCCTGATGAAGACAGCTTGGCTGTCGAAACGTTGGTATTACATTTTTGCATCTGAGCTCCTAGAGTGTGCGGCTCTCTTTCATTTTTATTTTCAAGTTTCTACTCCGCTAGCCAGCACCTCGTCTTAATAGAGGTGCGTTTCTTTTTCTTCTGGATCCAACAAAAGTAAACACCTGGAGTTGGCTAGACGGCATAAGCATATGGATTGGAACCGGTGATTTGGTCAGATGACATGAAAATGGACCTCTTTGGCCATGTACACCAGTGGCGGGTTTGGTGCAACAAAGCAAACATTGGTGTCATATGAAGCTTTATGGCTTGCTCTGTTATACAACTATTTTGATTTCAATTATTTTTTTACATTCATTTATTGAAAATATGACATTTTAGATACAATTTATACAGTGAGCGCCAAGAATATCGGAACATGTATATTTTACATTTGTATCTAAAAGCATAATATCATACCTCACCAAAAATGCTAACCCCAGTTATTGTAATGGTGAGAGGTTAGCATGTCCAAAGTGCTGGGGTACAGAGCCAAAACAACAAAAATGTGTACCAAGACAGTACAGCAGCACTTTGGTTTTGAAATTAGATCATTTGAGGGTATTTTCATCCATATCGGGTGAACAGTTTCGAAATTACAACACTTTTTGTACATAGTTTTAGGGGACCAAAAGTTTTTGGACAAATTCACTTATGTGTATTAAAGTAGTCAAACACTTCGTATTTAATCCCATATTCCTAGCACACACTGATGACATCAAGCCCATGACACTACAAACTTGTTGGTTGCATTTGCTGTTTGTTTTGGTTGTGTTTCTGATTATTTTGTGCCCAATAGAAATGAATGGTAAATAATGTATTGTGTCATGTTGGAGTCCCTTTTATTGTAAATAAGAATAGAATATGTTTCTAAACACTTCTACATTAATGTGGATGCTACCATGATTACGGATAGTCCTGAATGAATTGTGAATAATGATGAGTAAGAAAGTTACAGACACACAAACATCACTAAACACTTCTACATTAATGTGGATGCTACCATGATTACGGATAGTCCTGAATGAATTGTGAATAATGATGAGTAAGAAAGTTACAGACACACAAACATCATACTCACAAGACATGCTAATCTCCCACCCTTACAATAACAGGGGAGGTTAGCATTTTTGGCGAGGTATAATATTATGCTTTTAGATACAAAAGTAAAATATACACTGAGTGTACAAAACATTAGGAACACCTTCCTAATATTGAGTTGCACCCCTTTTGCCTTCAGAACAGCCTCAATTCATCAGGGCATGGACTCTACAAGGTGGCAAACATTCCACAGGGATGCTGACCCATGTTGACTCTAATGCTTCCCCACAGTAGCTTCAAGTTGGCTGGATGTCCTTTGGGTGGCGGACCATTTTTGATACACATGGGAAACTGTTGAGCATGAAAAACCCAGCAGCATTGCAGTTCTTGACACACTCAAACGGGAGCCTCTGGCACCTACTACCACACCCCGTTCAAAGGCACTTAATTATTTTGTCTCCCTTTCACCCTCTGAATGGCACATATACACAATCAATGTCTCAACTATCTCAAGGCTTAAAAATCCTTCTTTAATGTTTAACCTGTCTCCCTTCATCTACACTGATTGAAGTGGATTTAACAGGTGACATCGATAAGGGATCATGGCTTTTGCCGAGTTCAAAGCAACTGGGAGCTCGGATCTCCGAACTTGAAAATCTCCGACTCCCGACTAGAGTGCATGCAAAACAACTGGGAATTCTGAAAAAAAAACTAGCTCAGACTAGGAAAAATCCATTTGAACAGTCATCCAATTTGGAATTCCAACTTGGGAACTCTGGCCTCTTTCCAGAGCTCTGACTTTCCGACCTGAAGATCACTGTTGCCATGATTTGACCTTGTATTTTTCAGAGTTCCCAGTTGTTTTGAAAGTGGCATTTCACCTAGATTCACCTTGTCTGCGTATGTCATGGTACACATGGTCTTTTTTTGTCTTGGTTTTGTGAGGAATCACAAACACAGACGGTATAGCACTGTTGTCCCGTAGTGACCACAACAAGGTTTCAGATGGTCCCAAGCTGTACTTTCATCAAGTTTGCATCAAGTAGGTCAAAACCTGTAAAGTAGGCCTACAACTGTACAGTCTAATTCAGGCTTTAAATCTCAGCAGTACTGCAGAGCAGCAAACAAAGACAACTTTTGCTCATATCTCATTGTGAATAGGCCTAACCAGAGTGATCATCACTGCCCCAGCTGTTCAGTAGCCTAATACAATATAACTCAAGTAGGCCATAAAGTGATTGTTAGATTGTTGCAGTAGTGATCATACCTGACTGGTCTAATGTAAATCAAGTATGGATAGATGATAGTTAAGCACCGCATCAACTCATTTGTGCACAACTACACCCCGCAGACAGACAGCGCTGTGCATGATCATTGAATGCAACAGGCTGCAGCTTTGTTTGTCCTGAGTCAACACACAGACTACCAACACTTTTAAGAAGCACATTTGGCCGATCATAACACGTGTTTTCTTTTCGGTACTCACCCGTTGCCATTGGTCATTTCTTCGGCCACCCCCAACATCTTCTTGGCTGCAGGGGTATTTCGTCTCCAACGGCACTTTCTTTCCAGATGTTTGGGGCTGGAGTGGATGTATTTTTTTTGTATAGGCTATTGTTTACAGGCGATACTTTCTTAGTAATGGCGAATGAGCCTCGCCTATTTCTTTGTCGCTGTGTCTGGCTACTGCGTTAAAATGTAATTTAATCGGACTAGACCCGCCCTCTAAGCTTCTGATTCACGTAGGACCACGATAGCCTACAGTAGGCTAGTATTTACTGTAAATACCAGCTGCATCTATGGACAGCAGGTTAAATATAAAACTTCAACTTTAAACCTCATGCACTAGCTAAATGTTATTATTATATTGCGCTGTGCATTTCCAACATATTTCCTCGCTAAACATGGACGGATGTTTGCGGAAATCTACCCGAGCAGCACCGATTTCGCACAGTGAAAAATGTGTAATATTTGCAAAACTATTACACATGAATGTGAGCTCTAAGTCGTATAGCCTACTTCTTACATGCTATTGGAGAAAATAACTGGGCGCAGTAGGGCGCTGCTCGAAAATGTTGTAGTCTACTGTAGACTATTTGATGTATTAACATTAGTTCAAATGAACAAAACGAGATTTAACCATAAGAATGTAAACTTTAAAAAGACCTACTAGTGCTCAGTGTGCTTAGGTCATGTAATTGGAACATACAGTATATTTCCTTAATTAAAAGGCTATATTTCCCGAATAAGGCGATAGGAAAACATCTGGAGGACCTGTCAATGCTGTAGGCTCTCCAGACCCGTAGACTGAATAGGTTATGTTGGGGGGAAACAACTCCCGTAATGAACATGTCTATTTTCAGACACACAAAAAAGTCGACGTTTGGTAAGATTTAGATATGTGCATACTGGCCATCCTTAAGCAAGTGGGCCGAATTAATCGTTTATTTATGTGTGTTATTTGATAAAAACAGAAACTTTGAAAGGGGGCATTTGTCCCCTGAAGATTAGTGTGTTAAAATCTATTTTATTTGGAGTAATTAACTCTTAAAAGCTAAATGCATCATACTTGCTGTATTTCTGTATTTTGAAAGTTATATATCTTGAAAACTTGATTGCTGACATGCTAAACATCTTGGAACTATATCAACAATGGACTAATGAAACAAATACCCAAAGTTTTTGGGAGGAATTTTCCCTTAAAGGCCCAGTGCAGTTAAAAGCGTAATTTTCCAGTGTTTTATATACACCCAATGAACAGTTTATTAGGTACACCCATCTAGTACCAGGTTGGACCCCCCTTTGCCTCCAGAACAACTACCGATACGCTGTGGAATACAAACGTTGCTCAATTAGTATCAAGGGACCTAACTTGTGCCAGGAAAACATTTCCCACACCACTACACTACCGCCATCAGCCTGTTCCGTTGACACCAGGCAGGATTGGGCCATAGACTCATGCTGCTTATGCCAAATTCTGACTCTGACATCAGGATAACGCAACAGGAACCGGGATTCGTCGTACCAGGCGATCCCACTGGAGCCGCTTCTTGTTTTTAACTGATAGGAGTGGAACCCTGTGTGATTGTCTGTTGCAATTGCCCATCCGGGACAAGGACCGACGAGTTGTGCGTTCCAAGATGCCGTTCTGTACACCACTGTTGTACTGCGCCGTTATTTGCCTGTTTGTGGCCTGCCTGTGTTAGCTTGCACAATTCTTGTTATTCCAGATAATGGCTGAACTACGAGCACATATATCCTACCAGCGAAACATTAAAAACTGTAATATCCTATGTTTCACCGAGTCATGGCTGAACAACAACATGATTAACATACAGCTGGCGGGTTTTAGGCTTTTTTGGCAGGATAGAACAGTGGCCTCTGGTAAAACAAGGGGTGGCGGCCTATGCATATTTGTAAACAACAGCTGGTGCACGAAAGCTAAGGAAGTTTCTAGGTTTTGCTCACCTGAGGTAGAGTATCTATATTTTTCGTAGCTGTCTACATACCACCGCAGATGCTGGCACTAAGACCGCACACAATGAGCTGTTTACGGCCATAAGCAAACAGGAACATTCTCATCCAGAGTGGCCGGGGCCTTTGATGCAGGGAAACTCAAATTGGTTTTACCTCATTTCTATCAGCATGTTAAATGTGCAACCAGTGGGATAAAACTCTGGACCACCTTTACTCCACACACATAGATGCATACAAAGCTCTCCCTTGCCCTCCATTTGACAAATCTGACCATAATTCCATCCTCCTGATTCCTGCTTACAAGCCAAAAACTAAAGCAGGAAGCACCAGTGACTCGGTCAATAAGACAGTGGTCAGATGAAGCAGATGCGAAGTTACAGGACTATTTTGATAGCACAGACTGGAATATGTTCCGGAATTTAAAAATATATATATATATTTCACCTTTATTTAACCAGGTAAGCTAGTTGGGAACAAGTTCTCATTTACAACTGCGACTTGGCCAAGATAAAGCAAAGCAGTGAAACACAAACAACAACACAGAGTTACACATGGAATAAACAGGCGTAAAGTCAATAACACAATACAAAAAAAGAAAGTCTATATACAGTGTGTGCAAATGGCATGAGGAGGTAGGCAATAAATAGGCCATAGTAGCGAAGTAATTACAATTTAGCAGATTAACACTGGAGTGATAAATGAGCAGATGACAATGTGCAAGTAGAGATACTGGTGTGCAAAAGAGCAGAAAAGTAAATGAAAACAATATGGGATGAGGTAGGTAGATTGGGTGGGCTATTTACAGTTGGACTATGTACAGCTGCAGCGATCGGTTAGCTGCTCAGATAGCTGATGTTTAAAGTTAGTGAGGGAAATATAAGTCTCCAGCTTCAGCGATTTTTGCAAATAGTTTCAGTCACTGGCAGCCGAGAACTGGAACGAAAGGCGGCCAAAGATGTGTTGGCTTTGGGGATGACCAGTGAGATATACCTGCTGGAGCGCGTGCTACAGGTGGGTGTTTTTAGCGTGACCAGTGAGATATACCTGCTGGAGCGCGTGCTACAGGTGGGTGTTTTTAGCGTGACTAGTGAGCTAAGATAAGGCAGAGCTTTACCTAGCATATACTTATAGATGACCCGGAGCCAGTGGGTCTAGCGACGAATATGTAGCGAGGGCCAGCCGACTAGAGCATACAGGTCTCAGTGGTGGGTGGTATAAGGGGCTTTGGTAACAAAACGGATGGCACTGTGATAGACTCCATCCAGTTTGCTGAGTAGAGTATTGGAAGCTATTTTGTTGATGACATTGCCGAAGTCAAGGATCGGTAGAATAGTCAGTTTTACTCGGGTACGTTTGGCGGCGTGAGTGAAGGAGGCTTTGTTGCGAAACAAACGAACGGTTGCGAACGGTTGAAAAGCATGCATTTGGTATTACTAGCGTTTAAGAGCAGTTGGAGGCCACAGAAGGAGTGTTGTATGGCATTGAGGCTCGTTTTGAGGTTAGTTAACTCAGTGTCCAAAGAAGGGTCAGATGTATACAGAATGGTGTCGTCTGCATAGAGGTGGATCAGAGAATCACCCGCAGCAAGAGCGACATCCTTGATATACACAGAGAAAAGAGTCGGCCCGAGAATTAAACCCTGTGGTACCCCCATAGAGACTGCCAGAGTTCCGGACAACAGGCCCTCCGATTTGACGCACTGAACTCTGTCTGCAAAGTAGTTGGTGAACCAGGCGAGGCAGTCATTTGAGAAACCAAGGCTATTGAGTCTGCCGATAAGAATACGGTGATTGACAGAGTCGAAAGCCTTGGCCAGGTCGATGAAGACGGCTGCAGGGTACTGTCTTTTATCGATGGCAGTTATGTAATCGTTTAGTACCTTGAGCGTGGCTCAGGTGCACCCGTGACCAGCTCGGAAGCCGGATTGCACAGCGGAGAAGGTATGGTGGGATTCGAAATGGTCAGTGATCTGTTTTTTAACGTGGCTTTCGAAGACTTTAGAGAGGCAGGGTAGGATGGATTTAGGTCTGTAACGGATTCTTCCGATGGCATTGAGGAGTAAACCACATCAGTCACTGGCTTCATCAATAAGTGCGGCGATGACGTCATCCCCACAGTGACCGTATGTACATACCCCAACCAAAAGCCATGGATTACAGGCAACATCTGCACTGAGCTAAAGGGTAGAGCTGCTGCTTTCAAGGAGCGGGACTCTAACCCGGAAGCTTATAAGAAATCATACTATGCCCTCCGACGAACCATCAAACAGGCAAAGCGTCAATACAGGACTAAGATCGAATCGTACTACACTGGCTCCAATGCTCGTTGGATGTGGCAGGGCTGGCAAACTATTACAAACTACAGAGGGAAGCACAGCCACAAGCTGCCCGGTGACACGAACCTACCAGACGAGCCAAATTACTTCTATGTTCGCTTCGAGGCAAGTAACACTGAAACATGCATGAGAGCACCAGCTGTTCCGGACGACTGTGTGATCACGCTCTCCGTAGCCGATGTGAGTAAGACCTTTAAAGAGGTCAACATTCACAAGGCCACAGGGACAGACGGATAACCAGGACGTGTACTCCGAGCATGCGCTGACCAACTGGCAAGTGTCTTCACTGACATTTCCAACCTATCCCTGACTGAGTCTGTAATTAAACATGTCTCAAGCAAACCACCGTGATCCTCAACATGGAGGCCCCTCAGGGGTGCGTGCTCAGTCCCATCCTGTACTCCCTGTTCACTCATGACTGTATGGCCAGGCACGACTCCAACACCATCATCAAGTTTGCCAATGACACAACAGTGGTAGGCCTGATCACCGACAACGATAAGACAGCCTATAGGGAGGTCAGAGACCTGGTTGTGTGGTGCCACGACAACAACTTCTCCCTCAACGTGATCAAGACAAAGGAGATGATTGTGGACTACAGAAAAAGGAGGACCGAGCACGCCCCTATTCTCATCGACGGGGCTGTAGTGGAACAGGTTGAGAGCTTCAAGTTCTTTGGTGTCCACATCCCCAACAAACTATCATTGTCCAAACACACTAAAACAGTTGTGAAGAGGGCATGACAAAGCCTATTCCCCCTCAGGAGACTGAAAACATTTGGCATGGGTCCTCAGATCCTCCAAAGGTTCTACAGCTGCACCATCGAGAGCATCCTGGCTGGTTGCATCCCTGCCTGGTATGGAAACTGCTCGGCCTCGGACCGCAAGGCACTTCAGAGGGTAGTGCATACGGCCCACTATATCACTGGGGCCTAGCTTCCTGCCATCCAGGACCTCTACACCAGGCTGTGTCAGAGGAAGGCCCTCCGGTACCGCTACCACACGGCAAGAGGTACCGGAGAGCCAAGTCGAGAACGCTTCTACTCCTATGCCATAAGACTCCTGAACAGCTAATCAAAGGGCTACCCAGACCCCTCTTTTACACCGCTGCTACTCTGTTTATAATCTACGCAGATTCACTTTAACTCTACCTACATGTACATATTACCTCAATTACCTCAACTAACCGGTGCCCCCGCACATTGACACTTTACCGGTACCCCCTGTATATAGCCTCCACATTGACTCTGTACCGGTACCCCCTGTATATAGCCTCCACATTGACTCTGTACCGGTACCCCCTGTATATAGCCTCCACATTGACTCTGTACCGGTACCCCCTGTATATAGCCTCCACATTGACTCTGTACCGGTACCCCCTGTATATAGCCTCCACATTGACTCTGTACCGGTACCCCCTGTATATAGCCTCCACATTGACTCTGTACCGGTACCCCCTGTATATAGCCTCCACATTGACTCTGTACCGGTACCCCCTGTATATAGCCTCCACATTGACTCTGTACCGGTACCCCCTGTATATAGCCTCCACATTGACTCTGTACCGGTACCCCCTGTATATAGCCTCCACATTGACTCTGTACCGGTACCCCCTGTATATAGCCTCCACATTGACTCTGTACCGGTACCCCCTGTATATAGCCTCCACATTGACTCTGTACCGGTACCCCCTGTATATAGCCTCCACATTGACTCTGTACCGGTACCCCCTGTATATAGCCTCCACATTGACTCTGTACCGGTACCCCCTGTATATAGCCTCCACATTGACTCGGTACCGGTACCCCCTGTATATAGCCTCCACATTGACTCTGTACCGGTACCCCCTGTATATAGCCTCCACATTGACTCTGTATCTGTACCCCTGTATATAGCCTCCACATTGACTCTGTACCGGTACCCCCTGTATATAGCCTCCACATTGACTCTGTACCAGTACCCCCTGTATATAGCCTCCACATTGACTCTGTACCGGTACCCCCTGTATATAGCCTCCACATTGACTCTGTACCGGTACCCCCTGTATATAGCCTCCACATTGACTCTGTACCGGTACCCCCTGTATATAGCCTCCACATTGACTCTGTACCGGTACCCCCTGTATATAGCCTCCACATTGACTCTGTACCGGTACCCCCTGTATATAGCCTCCACATTGACTCTGTACCGGTACCCCCTGTATATAGCCTCCACATTGACTCTGTACCGGTACCCCCTGTATATAGCCTCCACATTGACTCTGTACCGGTACCCCCTGTATATAGCCTCCACATTGACTCTGTACCGGTACCCCCTGTATATAGCCTCCACATTGACTCTGTACCAGTACCCCCTGTATATAGCCTCCACATTGACTCTGTACCGGTACCCCCTGTATATAGCCTCCACATTGACTCTGTACCGGTACTCCCTGTATATAGCCTCCACATTGACTCTGTACCGGTACCCCCTGTATATAGCCTCCACATTGACTCTGTACCGGTACCCCCTGTATATAGCCTCCACATTGACTCTGTACCGGTACCCCCTGTATATAGCCTCCACATTGACTCTGTACCGGTACCCCCTGTATATAGCCTCCACATTGACTCTGTACCGGTACCCCCTGTATATAGCCTCCACATTGACTCTGTACCGGTACCCCCTGTATATAGCCTCCACATTGACTCTGTACCGGTACTCCCTGTATATAGCCTCCACATTGACTCTGTACCGGTACCCCCTGTATATAGCCTCCACATTGACTCTGTACCGGTACCCCCTGTATATAGCCTCCACATTGACTCTGTACCGGTACCCCCTGTATATAGCCTCCACATTGACTCTGTACCGGTACCCCCTGTATATAGCCTCCACATTGACTCTGTACCGGTACCCCCTGTATATAGCCTCCACATTGACTCTGTACCGGTACCCCCTGTATATAGCCTCCACATTGACTCTGTACCGGTACCCCCTGTATATAGCCTCCACATTGACTCTGTACCGGTACCCCCTGTATATAGCCTCCACATTGACTCTGTACCGGTACCCCCTGTATATAGCCTCCACATTGACTCTGTACCGGTACCCCCTGTATATAGCCTCCACATTGACTCTGTACCGGTACCCCCTGTATATAGCCTCCACATTGACTCTGTACCGGTACCCCCTGTATATAGCCTCCACATTGACTCTGTACCGGTACCCCCTGTATATAGCCTCCACATTGACTCTGTACCGGTACCCCCTGTATATAGCCTCCACATTGACTCTGTACCGGTACCCCCTGTATATAGCCTCCACATTGACTCTGTACCGGTACCCCCTGTATATAGCCTCCACATTGACTCTGTACCGGTACCCCCTGTATATAGCCTCCACATTGACTCTGTACCGGTACCCCCTGTATATAGCCTCCACATTGACTCTGTACCGGTACCCCCTGTATATAGCCTCCACATTGACTCTGTACCGGTACCCCCTGTATATAGCCTCCACATTGACTCTGTACCGGTACCCCCTGTATATAGCCTCCACATTGACTCTGTACCGGTACCCCTGTATATAGCCTCCACATTGACTCTGTACCGGTACCCCCTGTATATAGCCTCCACATTGACTCTGTACCGGTACCCCCTGTATATAGCCTCCACATTGACTCTGTACCGGTACCCCCTGTATATAGCCTCCACATTGACTCTGTACCGGTACCCCCTGTATATAGCCTCCACATTGACTCTGTACCGGTACCCCCTGTATATAGCCTCCACATTGACTCTGTACCGGTACCCCCTGTATATAGCCTCCACATTGACTCTGTACCGGTACCCCCTGTATATAGCCTCCACATTGACTCTGTACCGGTACCCCCTGTATATAGCCTCCACATTGACTCTGTACCGGTACCCCCTGTATATAGCCTCCACATTGACTCTGTACCGGTACCCCCTGTATATAGCCTCCACATTGACTCTGTACCGGTACCCCCTGTATATAGCCTCCACATTGACTCTGTACCGGTACCCCCTGTATATAGCCTCCACATTGACTCTGTACCGGTACCCCCTGTATATAGCCTCCACATTGACTCTGTACTGGTACCCCCTGTATATAGCCTCCACATTGACTCTGTACCGGTACCCCCTGTATATAGCCTCCACATTGACTCTGTACCGGTACCCCCTGTATATAGCCTCCACATTGACTCTGTACCGGTACCCCCTGTATATAGCCTCCACATTGACTCTGTACCGGTACCCCCTGTATATAGCCTCCACATTGACTCTGTACCGGTACCCCCTGTATATAGCCTCCACATTGACTCTGTACCGGTACCCCCTGTATATAGCCTCCACATTGACTCTGTACCGGTACCCCCTGTATATAGCCTCCACATTGACTCTGTACCGGTACCCCCTGTATATAGCCTCCACATTGACTCTGTACCGGTACCCCCTGTATATAGCCTCCACATTGACTCTGTACCGGTACCCCCTGTATATAGCCTCCACATTGACTCTGTACCGGTACCCCCTGTATATAGCCTCCACATTGACTCTGTACCGGTACCCCCTGTATATAGCCTCCACATTGACTCTGTACCGGTACCCCCTGTATATAGCCTCCACATTGACTCTGTACCGGTACCCCCTGTATATAGCCTCCACATTGACTCTGTACCGGTACCCCCTGTATATAGCCTCCACATTGACTCTGTACCGGTACCCCCTGTATATAGCCTCCACATTGACTCTGTACCGGTACCCCTGTATATAGCCTCCACATTGACTCTGTACCGGTACCCCCTGTATATAGCCTCCACATTGACTCTGTACCGGTACCCCCTGTATATAGCCTCCACATTGACTCTGTACCGGTACCCCCTGTATATAGCCTCCACATTGACTCTGTACCGGTACCCCCTGTATATAGCCTCCACATTGACTCTGTACCGGTACCCCCTGTATATAGCCTCCACATTGACTCTGTACCGGTACCCCCTGTATATAGCCTCCACATTGACTCTGTACCGGTACCCCCTGTATATAGCCTCCACATTGACTCTGTACCGGTACCCCCTGTATATAGCCTCCACATTGACTCTGTACCGGTACCCCCTGTATATAGCCTCCACATTGACTCTGTACCGGTACCCCCTGTATATAGCCTCCACATTGACTCTGTACCGGTACCCCCTGTATATAGCCTCCACATTGACTCTGTACCGGTACCCCCTGTATATAGCCTCCACATTGACTCTGTACCGGTACCCCCTGTATATAGCCTCCACATTGACTCTGTACCGGTACCCCCTGTATATAGCCTCCACATTGACTCTGTACCGGTACCCCCTGTATATAGCCTCCACATTGACTCTGTACCGGTACCCCCTGTATATAGCCTCCACATTGACTCTGTACCGGTACCCCTGTATATAGCCTCCACATTGACTCTGTACCGGTACCCCCTGTATATAGCCTCCACATTGACTCTGTACCGGTACCCCCTGTATATAGCCTCCACATTGACTCTGTACCGGTACCCCCTGTATATAGCCTCCACATTGACTCTGTACCGGTACCCCCTGTATATAGCCTCCACATTGACTCTGTACCGGTACCCCCTGTATATAGCCTCCACATTGACTCTGTACCGGTACCCCCTGTATATAGCCTCCACATTGACTCTGTACCGGTACCCCCTGTATATAGCCTCCACATTGACTCTGTACCGGTACCCCCTGTATATAGCCTCCACATTGACTCTGTACCGGTACCCCCTGTATATAGCCTCCACATTGACTCTGTACCGGTACCCCCTGTATATAGCCTCCACATTGACTCTGTACCGGTACCCCCTGTATATAGCCTCCACATTGACTCTGTACCGGTACCCCCTGTATATAGCCTCCACATTGACTCTGTACCGGTACCCCTGTATATAGCCTCCACATTGACTCTGTACCGGTACCCCCTGTATATAGCCTCCACATTGACTCTGTACCGGTACCCCCTGTATATAGCCTCCACATTGACTCTGTACCGGTACCCCCTGTATATAGCCTCCACATTGACTCTGTACCGGTACCCCCTGTATATAGCCTCCACATTGACTCTGTACCGGTACCCCCTGTATATAGCCTCCACATTGACTCTGTACCGGTACCCCCTGTATATAGCCTCCACATTGACTCTGTACCGGTACCCCCTGTATATAGCCTCCACATTGACTCTGTACCGGTACCCCCTGTATATAGCCTCCACATTGACTCTGTACCGGTACCCCCTGTATATAGCCTCCACATTGACTCTGTACCGGTACCCCCTGTATATAGCCTCCACATTGACTCTGTACCGGTACCCCCTGTATATAGCCTCCACATTGACTCTGTACCGGTACCCCCTGTATATAGCCTCCACATTGACTCTGTACCGGTACCCCCTGTATATAGCCTCCACATTGACTCTGTACCGGTACCCCCTGTATATAGCCTCCACATTGACTCTGTACCGGTACCCCCTGTATATAGCCTCCACATTGACTCTGTACCGGTACCCCCTGTATATAGCCTCCACATTGACTCTGTACCGGTACCCCCTGTATATAGCCTCCACATTGACTCTGTACCGGTACCCCCTGTATATAGCCTCCACATTGACTCTGTACCGGTACCCCCTGTATATAGCCTCCACATTGACTCTGTACCGGTACCCCCTGTATATAGCCTCCACATTGACTCTGTACCGGTACCCCCTGTATATAGCCTCCACATTGACTCTGTACCGGTACCCCCTGTATATAGCCTCCACATTGACTCTGTACCGGTACCCCCTGTATATAGCCTCCACATTGACTCTGTACCGGTACTCCCTGTATATAGCCTCCACATTGACTCTGTACCGGTACCCCCTGTATATAGCCTCCACATTGACTCTGTACCGGTACCCCCTGTATATAGCCTCCACATTGACTCTGTACCGGTACCCCCTGTATATAGCCTCCACATTGACTCTGTACCGGTACCCCCTGTATATAGCCTCCACATTGACTCTGTACCGGTACCCCCTGTATATAGCCTCCACATTGACTCTGTACCGGTACCCCCTGTATATAGCCTCCACATTGACTCTGTACCGGTACCCCCTGTATATAGCCTCCACATTGACTCTGTACCGGTACCCCCTGTATATAGCCTCCACATTGACTCTGTACCGGTACCCCCTGTATATAGCCTCCACATTGACTCTGTACCGGTACCCCCTGTATATAGCCTCCACATTGACTCTGTACCGGTACCCCCTGTATATAGCCTCCACATTGACTCTGTACCGGTACTCCCTGTATATAGCCTCCACATTGACTCTGTACCGGTACCCCCTGTATATAGCCTCCACATTGACTCTGTACCGGTACCCCCTGTATATAGCCTCCACATTGACTCTGTACCGGTACCCCCTGTATATAGCCTCCACATTGACTCTGTACCGGTACCCCCTGTATATAGCCTCCACATTGACTCTGTACCGGTACCCCCTGTATATAGCCTCCACATTGACTCTGTACCGGTACCCCCTGTATATAGCCTCCACATTGACTCTGTACCGGTACCCCCTGTATATAGCCTCCACATTGACTCTGTACCGGTACTCCCTGTATATAGCCTCCACATTGACTCTGTACCGGTACCCCCTGTATATAGCCTCCACATTGACTCTGTACCGGTACCCCCTGTATATAGCCTCCACATTGACTCTGTACCGGTACCCCCTGTATATAGCCTCCACATTGACTCTGTACCGGTACCCCCTGTATATAGCCTCCACATTGACTCTGTACCGGTACCCCCTGTATATAGCCTCCACATTGACTCTGTACCGGTACCCCCTGTATATAGCCTCCACATTGACTCTGTACCGGTACCCCCTGTATATAGCCTCCACATTGACTCTGTACCGGTACCCCCTGTATATAGCCTCCACATTGACTCTGTACCGGTACCCCCTGTATATAGCCTCCACATTGACTCTGTACCGGTACCCCCTGTATATAGCCTCCACATTGACTCTGTACCGGTACCCCCTGTATATAGCCTCCACATTGACTCTGTACCGGTACCCCCTGTATATAGCCTCCACATTGACTCTGTACCGGTACCCCCTGTATATAGCCTCCACATTGACTCTGTACCGGTACCCCCTGTATATAGCCTCCACATTGACTCTGTACCGGTACCCCCTGTATATAGCCTCCACATTGACTCTGTACCGGTACTCCCTGTATATAGCCTCCACATTGACTCTGTACCGGTACCCCCTGTATATAGCCTCCACATTGACTCTGTACCGGTACCCTCTGTATATAGCCTCCACATTGACTCTGTACCGGTACCCCCTGTATATAGCCTCCACATTGACTCTGTACTGGTACCCCCTGTATATAGCCTCCACATTGACTCTGTACCGGTACCCCCTGTATATAGCCTCCACATTGACTCTGTACCGGTACCCCCTGTATATAGCCTCCACATTGACTCTGTACCGGTACCCCCTGTATATAGCCTCCACATTGACTCTGTACCGGTACCCCCTGTATATAGCCTCCACATTGACTCTGTACCGGTACCCCCTGTATATAGCCTCCACATTGACTCTGTACCGGTACCCCCTGTATATAGCCTCCACATTGACTCTGTACCGGTACCCCCTGTATATAGCCCCTCTGTATATAACCTCCACATTGACTCTGTACCCGGTACCCCAGTATATAGCCTCCACATTGACTCTGTACTGGTACCCCCTGTATATAACCTCCACATTGACTCTGTACGGTACCCCCTGTATATAGCCTCCACATTGACTCTGTACCGGTACCCCCTGTATATAGCCTCCACATTGACTCTGTACCGGTACCCCCTGTATATAGCCTCCCACATTGACTCTGTACCGGTACCCCTGTATATAGCCTCCACATTGACTCTGTACCGGTACTCCCTGTATATAGCCTCCACACTGACTCTGTAACGGTACCCCCTGTATAGCCTCCACATTGACTCTGTACCGGTACCCTCTGTATATAACCTCCACATTGACTCTGTACCGGTACCCCAGTATATAGCCTCCACATTGACTCTGTACCGGTACCCCCTGTATATAGCCTCCACATTGACTCTGTACCGGTACCCCTGTATATAGCCTCCACATTGACTCTGTACCGGTACTCCCTGTATATAGCCTCCACACTGACTCTGTACCGGTACCCCTGTATATAGCCTCCACATTGACTCTGTACCGGTACCCCTGTATATAGCCTCCACATTGACTCTGTACCGGTACCCCCTGTATATAGCCTCCACATTGACTCTGTACCGGTACTCCCTGTATATAGCCTCCACACTGACTCTGTACCGGTACCCCCTGTATATAGCCTCCACATTGACTCTGTACCGGTACCCTCTGTATATAACCTCCACATTGACTCTGTACCGGTACCCCCAGTATATAGCCTCCACATTGACTCTGTACCGGTACCCCCTGTATATAGCCTCCACATTGACTCTGTACCGGTACCCCCTGTATATAGCCTCCACATTGACTCTGTACCGGTACTCCCTGTATATAGCCTCCACACTGACTCTGTACCGGTACCCCCTGTATATAGCCTCCACATTGACTCTGTACCGGTACCCTCTGTATATAACCTCCACATTGACTCTGTACCGGTACCCCCAGTATATAGCCTCCACATTGACTCTGTACTGGTACCCCTGTATATAACCTCCACATTGACTCTGTACCGGTACCCCCTGTATATAGCCTCCACATTGACTCTGTACCGGTACCCCTGTATATAGCCTCCACATTGACTCTGTACCGGTACCCCTGTATATAGCCTCCACATTGACTCTGTACCGGTACCCCCTGTATATAGCCTCCACATTGACTCTGTACCGGTACCCCCTGTATATAGCCTCCACATTGACTCTGTACCGGTACCCCCTGTATATAGCCTCCACATTGACTCTGTACCGGTACCCCCTGTATATAGCCTCCACATTGACTCTGTACCGGTACTCCCTGTATATAGCCTCCACACTGACTCTGTACCGGTACCCCCTGTATATAGCCTCCACATTGACTCTGTACCGGTACCCTCTGTATATAACCTCCACATTGACTCTGTACCGGTACCCCCAGTATATAGCCTCCACATTGACTCTGTACTGGTACCCCCTGTATATAACCTCCACATTGACTCTGTACCGGTACCCCCTGTATATAGCCTCCACATTGACTCTGTACCGGTACCCCCTGTATATAGCCTCCACATTGACTCTGTACCGGTACCCCCTGTATATAACCTCCACATTGACTCTGTACCGGTACTCCCTGTATATAGCCTCCACATTGACTCTGTCCCGGTACCCCCTGTATATAGTCTCCACATTGACTCTGTCCCGGTACCCCCTGTATATAGCCTCCACATTGACTCTGTACCGGTACCCCCTGTATATAACCTCCACATTGACTCTGTACCGGTACCCCCTGTATATAGTCTCCACATTGACTCTGTCCCGGTACCCCCTGTATATAACCTCCACATTGACTCTGTACCGGTACCCCCTGTATATAGCCTCCACATTGACTCTGTCCCGGTACCCCCTGTATATAGTCTCCACATTGACTCTGTCCCGGTACCCCCTGTATATAGCCTCCACATTGACTCTGTACTGGTACCCCCTGTATATAGCCTCCACATTGACTCTGTACCGGTACCCCCTGTATATAGCCTCCACATTGACTCTGTACCGGTACCCCCTGTATATAGCCTCCACATTGACTCTGTACCGGTACCCCCTGTATATAGCCTCCACATTGACTCTGTACCGGTACCCCCTGTATATAGCCTCCACATTGACTCTGTACCGGTACCCCCTGTATATAGCCTCCACATTGACTCTGTACCGGTACCCCCTGTATATAGCCTCCACATTGACTCTGTACCGGTACTCCCTGTATATAGCCTCCACACTGACTCTGTACCGGTACCCCCTGTATATAGCCTCCACATTGACTCTGTACCGGTACCCTCTGTATATAACCTCCACATTGACTCTGTACCGGTACCCCCAGTATATAGCCTCCACATTGACTCTGTACTGGTACCCCCTGTATATAACCTCCACATTGACTCTGTACCGGTACCCCCTGTATATAGCCTCCACATTGACTCTGTACCGGTACCCCCTGTATATAGCCTCCACATTGACTCTGTACCGGTACCCCCTGTATATAACCTCCACATTGACTCTGTACCGGTACTCCCTGTATATAGTCCTGCTTGTTATTTTACTGCTGCTGTTTAATAGTTTGTTTATTTTATTTTGTATTTTCTACTTCATTATCTTTTTAAACTTCTTAAAGCATTGTTGGTTAAGGGCTTGTACGTAAGCATTTCACTGTTGTATTCGGCGCATGTGACAAATAACATTTGATTAACGTGCTGTTTTGACCCACAGGATGCGCTGACTGGATGTTTTTTGTTTGTCGCGCCATTCTCGGTGAACCCTAGACACTGTTGTGTGTGAAAAGCAAAGGAGGCCAGGTGTTTCTGAGATACTGGAACTGGTGCATCTAGCACCGACGATCATACCACGCTCAAAGTCGCTTAGGTCACTCGTTTTTCCCATTCTAATGTTCAATTGAACAGCAACTGGATGCCTATCTGCCTGCTTTAGTGTAAAAGTTGTTTGAAAAGACTGGTGATGTCAGCTATTTTATTTTTTAAACTTTTCCTGTTGAAAAACAATATCCCATGTATAAATACAGTAATGTACACACTTAAAGATAAACATTTTTTTAGGGGTAGTAAAATACAATTTTTTTACGACTGAAGTGCAAACTTCATGGAGTAGGCCGGATGATGCGCTCTGATATCATGGATCTCCCACCTTGCTTGAGGAACAATAGAAGAGTAACAAAGAACAGGTCAGAGGACGCCTGGATCACCAATTGAGATTTACCTTTATTAAGTAAATCAGGTGATACATCAGCTGAAAAGGAGACTGGAATATGACTTTACATTTCTTCTCTCCAAATGTGTGAATTATTGCTCTTTAGGTTTCCCTATTGGTAAATATAACTTTTATATACACTGCTCAAAAAAATAAAGGGAACACTAAAATAACACATCCTAGATCTGAATGAATGAAATATTCTTATTAAATACTTTTTTTCTTTACATAGTTGAATGTGCTCACAACAAAATAACACAAAAAATATCAATGGAAATCAACTTTATCAACCCATGGAGGTCTGGATTTGGAGTCACACTCAAAATTAAAGTGGAAAACCACACTACAGGCTGATCCAACTTTGATGTAATGTCCTTAAAACAAGTCAAAATGAGGCTCAGTAGTGTGTGTGGCCTCCATGTGCCTGTATGACCTCCTTACAACACCTGGGCATGCTCCTGATGAGGTGGCGGATGGTCTCCTGAGGGATCTCCTCCCAGACCTGGACTAAAGCATCCGCCAACTCCTGGACAGTCTGTGGTGCAACGTGGCGTTGGTGGATGGAGCGAGACATGATGTCCCAGATGTGCCCTATTGGATTCAGGTCTGGGGAACGGGCAGGCCAGTCCATAGCATCAATGCCTTCCTCTTGCAGGAACTGCTGACACACTCCAGCCACATGAGGTGTAGCATTGTCTTGCATTAGGAGGAACCCAGGGCCAACCGCACCAGCATATGGTCTCACAAGGTCTCTGAGGATCTCATCTCGGTACCTAATGGCAGTCAGGCTACCTCTGGCGAGCACATGGAGGGCTGCACGGCGCCCCAAAGAAATGCCACCCCACACTATGACTGACCCACCGCCAAACCGGTCATGCTGGAGGATGTTGCAGGCAGCAGAACGTTCTCCACGGCGTCTCCAGACTGTCACATGTGCTCAGTGTGAACCTGCTTTCATCTGTGAAGAGCACAGGGCACCAGTGGCGAATTTGCCAATCTTGGTGTTCTCTGGCAAATGCCAAACGTCCTGCACGGTGTTGGGCTGTAAGCACAACCCCCACCTGTGGACGTCGGGTCCTCATACCACTCTCATGGAGTCTGTTTCTGACCGTTTGAGCAGACACATGCACATTTGTGGCCTGCTGGAGGTCATTTTGCAGGGCTCTGGCAGTACTCCTCCTGCTCCTCCTTGCACAAAGGCAGAGGTAGCGGTCCTGCTGCTGGGTTGTTGCCCTCCTAAGGCCTCCTCCACGTCTCCTGATGTACTGGCCTGTCTCCTGGTAGCGCCTCCATGCTCTGGACACTACGCTGACAGACACAGCAAACCTTCTTGCCACAGCTCGCATTGATGTGCCATCCTGGATGAGCTGCACTACCTGAGCCACTTGTGTGGGTTGTAGACTCAGTCTCATGCTACCACTAGTGAAAGCACCGCCAGCATTCAAAAGTGACCAAAACATCAGCCAGGAAGCATAGGAACTGAGAAGTGGTCTGTGGTTATCACCTGCAGAACCACTCCTTTATTGGGGAGTGGTTATGCTGTCATTTGCACAACAGCATGTGAAATGTATTGTCACTCAGTGTTGCTTCCTAAGTGGACAGTTTGATTTCACAGAAGTGTGATTGACTTAGAGTTACATTGTGTTGTTTAAGTGTTCCCTTTATTTTTTTAAGCAGTGTGTATACTGTAACTTCTTTAGATGATAGAACTTTTTCTAAATGACCAAATATTACATCAATTTACCTCAAAATCATTTAATTGGGGTGACTTAAAAAGTTGATATGAGACATTACATTTTTAGATGAACAAGAGTAGCGGCAGGCCAAGAAAGTAAAAAAAAAAAAAACGTATTTAAAAAAGCATATATATTAATTGTCATCTTTATTCACAGTTAAATAATCTCTTAGAAAAAAGAATGGTGGTTTTGCTACTGATCCTTTATATAAAATGGTTGACCTAAAACGTATGCTTAACTTTGACTTATGTGTCCTTTTCTAAATCATGTCTTAACCCAGAGGGGATATCAACTTTAACCGTGAGGACTGGACACCATCACCAGTTTTCAACATCAGTAATCATTCATATTTTATAGCCGAACAATATACTTTCCCAGTTTAAATATACAATTATTCATTACGAGTACATTCAGTTATTCCCATGTATTACTTGTCCCCATCTGGCCTCATTCATTAATATGCCTTAGGAATAACACAGAACAATGACATTAGCATATAACTCTGGGTAAGAGACGAGCCAAATCTGAACCGGCACTTTATCCCAATATTGTGCAATATATGGGAAATAAGAGTACAATTTCAGGCGCAGCCTTGGTCATAGTAAATGAGAGCCTAATGTGACTCCTATACATGTCACAGTTGGTGCTAGTCTACCAAATGTGTAAATTCAAGTGCAGATAGCTGTTTGTAAATGATGATGTGATATGAAGCACAACCATAGGACGACAGACCAGAGGCCTCAATTTGACCCAGTCATTGATATCCAGTACCCTTTCTTCATGTTTGGTTAACTTGAAAAAAAGCAGCCCCCCATTGCAATAACATTGTGATTTCACAGCAAGTACATAATTACTATATATACACACACAATTACAGACTACGTACCTACATATTAACATAGCATTCTTTGGTATGTAATATTGATACATGGAAACAGGTGTGAATTGTTATAATTGTTGATTAACCACTCTACATTAGATCTTAAGTGAAATGTGTCATCACAGTCATAGTTCACTTCATTAACCATTTTAACTTAGGCGCTGCATGGAGCGGATTATTACGAAGCTACAAATTCAGTCGTAAAAAACTAAGTATTGAATGTGAGGCATTGAGGAATCATCACCGGTCCAGTAACTAAACAGTTAAAAGAGCTCCTGCTTGTTTAGCTGCTGTCAGCACTTGCTTCACTTCAAGTAGATTAATGATCATCAATAATATATGAAGACTTTTCAATAACTCCAGTTGATCAGACAGATTGATCAGATGACAGTGAAGGCAGGTAGTGAGATGGCAGTAGTTGATGTCTTCATCTGATGCCAGACCAGCTGTGAAGGTAGGAGGTCCATCCTGAGCCTTTAGCTCCTCCCACCTCCTCCTCACCTGAAGCAAAAAGAGACCGGTTCAGAGACACAGGTAGGACAACTAGATTCAGCCACGGGCCAATTTTTTCTTGAGCGGATGGTCAGGGGGCCAGAAACATAATTACAAATAATTAGTAGACAGCAAATTGATTGCAAGAAGCCCAGACAGATATAATATTGGCCGTGGATAAGGAGCTTTTGCCCTGCCTGCCTCTTCTGGAAACCTCTTTCTTAAAGCTAAGGATCCGGATCACGTTCTGAACATGTGTGACTTTACACACACATACATTTTTCTAAGGTTGCTGCTCTGCCCCCCCCCCCCCCTTCACATTTCACTCTTCTGAACCATGATGATATAGCCCATGTCTCCTTTCTGAACAGTTTTAATAAAAACCCTGCAGCGATTTGAACGTACATTCCAGAACATACATTATAAAGGCTACAACCGTCTCGGTCTGTCTGTTGCAATGGGTATTGCAATCGCACAAGCAGGACTCAGTCCCTACACTTTGGATAAAAAACGTTTAGCATTTTGTGTGATGTAGGCTAATCTTTATAGATGCTGCCATATCGTAGTTCCTGAAAAAAAGAACCCTACTTGACGGCCTGTCTGCCTTTTGCGCAGCTTAGGAAATGTTTTCAATGATGATGAAAAAAAAACAAAAAAACAAAGGCAATCAAGGAGTGGGGGGAGTGGCAGCAGAGCACCGCAACTCCATAGCTGATTGCCCACTCCGCTGCCTATGTAAAATGTGGGCAAATTGGGATACAAACTCCTTATTTGTAGCCACTCCGTATAATATTTGCCTAAAACATAATAATTTCAAACCTTTGTATACAATCACATACACTGAGTGCATAAAACATTAGGAACACCTTCCTAATATTGAGTTTGCACACGCTTTTCCCCTCAGAACAGCTTCAATTCATCGGGGCATGGACACTACAAGGTGTCCAAAGCATTCCACAAGAATGCTGGCCCATGTTGACTTCAATGCTTCCCAGAGATGTGTCAAGTTGGCTGGATGTCCTTTGGGTGGTGGACCATTCTTGATACACATGGGAAACTGATGAGCGTGAAAATCCCAGCAGCGTTGCAGTTCTTGACACAAACCGGTGCACCTGGCACCTACTACCACACCTCGTTCAAAGACACTGAAATCTTTTGTCTTTCCTATTCACCCTCTGAATGACACTCAAGGCTTAAAAATCATGATTTAACCCGTCTCCTCCTCTTCATCTACACTGCTACAACACATCAAGCAGTACCGGAGCACCAAGTCTAGGACCAAAAGGCTTCTCGGCAACTTTTATCCCCAAGCCATAAGACTCCTGAACAGGTAATCAAATGGCTACCTGGACTATTAGCATTGTGTCCCACCCCGCCCCCCAACCCCTTTTTTACACTGCTGCTAATCTCCGTTTATCATCTATGCATAGTCACTTTAACTATACCTACATGTACATATATTACCTCAATTAGCCCGACTAACCAGTGCCCCCACACATTGACTCTGTACTGGTACCACCTGTATATAGCCTCTACTGTTATTTTCACGGTTGTTTTTATTTCTTTACTTATATATTGTTCACCTAATACCTATTTTTTTACTTTTAAATTGCACTGTTGGTTAGAGCCTGTAAGTAAGCATTTCACTGTAGACCTGTCGTATTCAGTGCATGTGACAAATAAACTTTGATTTGATTGAAATAAGAGGTCATAAGAGGCTTTCACCTGGTCAGTCTATATCAATGTTTTGTACACTTTGGAACAGATTTGGAACAAATCACTTGGAGCTAATTTGCTGGGTATTTACAGTCTTACATCCAACAATTCAAACACTTCTCAGCAAATAAAATCAACCGCGGGCCACCAGTTGGGGTACCCAGCACTAAACATTCCAATGTTGACCTACATAACATATTGAGGTCTCTGCAACTTCACTCAACGTACTACTCACACAGAGATTGATGGGTGTGTGTGAGAGAGAGTGTATGTACAGCGTGGGTGTCTGTGTATACAGTGTCTGTGTATACAATGTGTGTGTGTGTGTGTGAGTATGTACAGCGTGTGTGTGTGTGTGTGTGTGTGTGTGTGTATACAGTGTGTGTGTGTGTGTATACAGTGTGTGTGTGTGTGTGTGTGTGTGTATACAGTGTGTGTGTGTGTGTGTGTGTGTATACAGTGTGTGTGTGTGTGTGTATACAGTGTGTGTGTGTGTGTGTATACAGTGTGTGTGTGTGTGTGTGTGTGTGTGTGTTTGTCTGTGTATACAGTGTGTGTGTGTGTTTGTGTATACAGTGTGTGTGTGTGTGTGTGTGTGTGTTTGTCTGTGTATACAGTGTGTGTGTGTGTGTGTTAGTGTGTCTGTGTATACAGTGTGTGTGTGTCTGTGTATACAGTGTGTGTGTGTGTGTGTATACAGTGTGTGTGTGTCTGTGTATACAGTGTGTGTGTGTGTGTGTTTGTCTGTGTATACAGTGTGTGTGTGTGTGTGTGTGTGTGTGTGTGTTTGTCTGTGTATACAGTGTGTGTGTGTGTGTGTGTGTGTTTGTCTGTGTATACAGTGTGTGTGTGTGTGTGTGTTTGTCTGTGTATACAGTGTGTGTGTGTGTGTTTGTCTGTGTATACAGTGTGTGTGTGTGTGTGTATGTACAGTGTGTGTCTGTGTATCCAGTGTGTGTGTGTGTGAGTGTGTGTGTCTGTGTGTGAGTGTGTATACAGTGTGCGTGTGTGTCTGTGTGTGAGTGTGTATACAGTGTGTGTCTGTGTGTGAGTGTGTATACAGTGTGCGTGTGTGTCTGTGTGTGAGTGTGTATACAGTGTGCGTGTGTGTGTTTGTCTGTGTATACAGTGTGCGTGTGTGTGTGTTTGTCTGTGTATACAGTGTGCGTGTGTGTGTGTCTGTGTATACTGTGTGCGTGTGTGTGTGTCTGTGTATACTGTGTGTGTGTGTCTGTGTATACAGTGTGTGTGTGTGTGTATACAGTGTGTGTGTGTGTGTGTGTGTGTGTGTGTATCCAGTGTGTGTCTGTGTGTGCGTGTGTGTGTTTGTCTGTGTATACAGTGTGCGTGTGTGTGTGTTTGTCTGTGTATACAGTGTGCGTGTGTGTGTGTCTGTGTATACTGTGTGCGTGTGTGTGTGTCTGTGTATACTGTGTGTGTGTGTCTGTGTATACAGTGTGTGTGTGTGTGTATACAGTGTGTGTGTGTGTGTGTGTGTGTGTGTGTGTGTATCCAGTGTGTGTCTGTGTGTGAGTGTGTGTGTGTGTGTGTGTATACAGTGTGTGTGTGTGTGTATACAGTGTGTGTGTGTGTGTATACAGTGTGTGTGTGTGTGTGTGTGTGTATGTGGGTGTGTATACAGTGTGTGTATACCTACCCATTGCGATAGCAGCCAGTTTATTCTTCTCCTCAGGGCTGAGTTGTAACATGGTGTGTATGACGGGGAGTAGAGCCCGTCTCTCGCTGCCTGACTGCAGGAAGATGAACTGCAGGAGGACATTCTTCAGATACTCCAGGTTGGCTACACTCTTCTCCCTCTCATGGTTACGCTCCAGACGACGCACCTCAGACTTCAACAGCTACAGAAGAAAGAACACCGACACAGTATGAATGCATGCGTGCGTGCGTGTGTGTGTGATTGAGTGAGTGTACATACATTGACCTGTTCCATCAGAACAGCGTTGGTAGCCTCGGTCTCATGCAGTAGCATGTTCATGTGTTCCATACTGCGTGTAGCTGTGGCCAACTTCTGACTTAACTCCTCTTTAGTCGGCTCCACCTGCCACACAAACGGCTCTGAAACCAATCACACAGACAAATGCTCCTTTAGCAGACAGGTGTATTCAAAGACACAATATCTCAAATACATGTCTCTTGTGGGAACAAAACCAACTACAGTATGTATTAGAGGTCGAACCGATTAATTGGAACGGACGATTAATTAGTCCCGATTTCAAGTTTTCATAACAATCGGAAATCGGTATTTTTGGGCGCAGATTTTGCTCGTTTAATTTTTAAAAATTCCTTTATTTAACTAGGCAAGTCAGTTAAGAACACATTCTTATTTTCAATGACGGCCTAGGAACGGTGGGTTAACTGCCTTGTTCAGGGGCAGAACAACAGATTTTCACCTCGTCAGCTCGGGGGATCCAATCTTGCAACCTTCCAGTTAACTAGTCCAACGCTCTAACCACCTGCCTCTCATTACACTCCACGAGGAGACTGCCTGTTACACAAATGCAGTAGAAGCCAAGGTAAGTTGCTAGCTAGAATTAAACTTATCTTATAAAAAAAAAAAAACAATCAATCGGTCATAATCACTAGTTATAACTACACGTGGTTGATGATATTACTAGTTTATCTATCTATCTATGTCCTGTGTTGCATATAATCGATGCAACTCTGGGGAATGATTTAACAAAAGCGCATTTTCGAAAAAAGCACAATCGTTGGACGACTGTACCTAACCATAAACACCAATGCCTTTCTTAAAATCATTACACAGAAGTATATATTTTTAAACCTGCATATTTAGCTAAAAGAAATCCAGGTTAGCAGGCAATATTAACCAGGTGAAATTGTGTCATTTCTCTTGCGTTCATTGCACGCAGAGTCAGGGTATATGCAACAGTTTGGGCTGCCTGGCTCACTGCGGACTAATTTGCCAGAATTTTACGTAATTATGACATAACATTGAAGGTTGTGCAATGTAACAAGAATATTTAGACTCATGGATGCCACCCGTTAGATAAAATACCGAATGGTTCCGTATTTCACTGAAATAATAAACGTTTTGTTTTTGAGATGATAGTTTCCGGATTCAACCATATTAATGACCAAAGGCTCGTATTTCTGTGTGTTATTATGTTATAATTAAGTCTAAGATTTGATAGAGCAGTCTGACTGAGCGATGGTAGGCAGCAGCAGGCTCGTAAGCATTCATTCAAACAAAACTTTCGTGCGTTTTGCCAGCAGCTCTTCGTAAGCACAGCGCTGTTTATGACTTCAAGCCTATCAGCCTAATGGCTGGTGTAACCGATGTGAAATGGCTAGCTAGTTAGCTGGGTGTGCGCTAATAGCGTTTCAAACGTCACTTGCTCTGAGACTTGGAGTAGTTATTCCCCTTGCTCTGCTTTTGGCTTTTGTGGAGCGATGGGTAACGCTGCTTCGAGTGTGGCTGTTGTCGATGTGTTCCTGGTTCGAGCCCAGGTAGGGGCGAGGAGAGGGACGGAAGCTATACTGTTACACTGGCAATACTAGTGCCTATAAGAACATCCAATAGTCAAAGGTATATGAAATACATAGAGAGAAATATATGGTATAGAGAGAAATAGTCCTATAAATACTATATTAACTACAACCTAAAACCTCTTACCTTGGAATATTGAAGACTCATGTTAAAAGGAACCACCAGCATTCATATGTTCTCATGTTCTGAGCAAGGAACTGAAACGTTAGCTTTCTTACATAGCACATATTGCTCTTTTACTTCTCCAACACTTTGTTTTTGCATTATTTAAACCAAATTGAACATGTTTCATTATTTACTTGAGGCTAAATTGATTTTTATTTATGTATTATATTAAGTTAAAATAAGTGTTCATTCAGTATTGTTGTAACTGTCATTATTAAAAATATAAAAAACGTTTTTATTTTATTTAACATTTTTAAAGTCGGCCGAGTAATCGGTATCTGCTTTTTTTGGTCCTCCAATAAATCGGTATCGGCATTGAAAAATCATAATCGGTCGACCTCTAGTATGTATCCATTGAAATCAAGCATGGATACAAACTCCTACCCTGTTTGGGGTCTGGGGACGTGAGTAGATGCTCCAGTGAGGGTAGGGGTGTGTGTGGGAGGGACAGGGACTCTGTCTCAGTGGTCTCCATGCCCTCCCCCTCCTCTCTAGCCATGGACTGGAGGTCACTGAGGCCCAGCCCCCCCATCGCCCCCTGGTCCACAGTCCGGCGGTCCACCACTGGCTTACGACTGGTCTGGACTGGAGCTGGACGGTGGAGAGAGAGTAAGACAACACATATCTAGTCGGGCAGAGTACAACAATGTAATTCCCTACTTCACCTTGAGAGGGTGCTGGTGTGAAATCAAGAAGCATACAGGGCTTAGATAAGTTCATGAACAGAGGATGATAAAAATAACTGCTGAAAAGGAGCAGACTTCATATTGGTAGGTGTATGTATCTGTGTGAGAGAGGTAGAGAAAGAAATAAGGGCGGGTGTCTAATTGATGGACAGAGAGTGAGAGACGTGTGGGTAGAACCACCTGCAGCCCGCCCTGCTCTTCACACCCTAGAGAACACCCACAGTGGTGGAGTCTCTCTGGAACCTCTTGACCCTAACTTGCACTTGAAGTTAACAGTTTTCACTTCAAGATTCAATCAAATCTTAAACCGTTTAAGGTTCAGTGCAGATGAAGGAAGAGAGACAAGAAGCAGAAGTTATTTCTGATTATAAGAAGGGATCCAGCCTTGCTGTCTCCAGAAGTGCAACTGCGCCCAACTTTTGTGTTAGGGTGGCACTAACGACCAGGCTCTCCAGATGCCAGTGTGCTGGTGCTACCCAGAGGGGCGGGCAGAGCAGGGCTGGTTAAGGCTGGATGGGCTCTTTGTAGCCTTCACACTAACACCTGGCCAGGCTGAGATGAAGGAAGTCCCCTCTCACTCAGCTCGCTCTCCCATCTCTAAACAGCTGCACTACCACACTAGACGAGTAAGATGAAAAAGGTAGAGAGATAGATGGAGTGTGTGTTTACACCAAGTGGCTCCAGAGGGCCCCTGTGTGGAAGGTGATATAAGGTCTATCAGCTCTGCTCTCTCATGCTCAACTCACAACCCCGCTCTCTACCCTTCCCCTGGTCTCCATCCCCTTCTCACTCTCCGCTGGCTCTCGAACCCAACACTCACCCCCCTCTTCTCTTTGCCTCTCCAGAACCGCACTCTATTCTTTCCCACTCTCAACCCAATCCTCAGCCTCTCTAGTCTTACCGGTCTGGCTCTGCAATGTGAATAGTTGGTTCTCCAGCCGGGTCATCTGGTTCTGCAGGGTCTCTACTGTAGTTCTGTGTTCGTCCTGAAGGTGGCGGATCTGCTCCCGGAACCCTGAGCGTTGGGCGTCGGCCTGGGAGGTAAGTTGACCCACCGTCTGGGCAAGCTCTGTCCGCAGCGACATACTCTCTGCCTGGAGAGACAGGAGTCTGGAGGAAGATAAAGGAGAGATGGGAAACGTTAACCCACCGAGCTAAAGGCATGAGCTCTGGGAGCTAATACAAGTCTGCAGGCAAGGTTACTCCTCCACACACCGCTCTCTGAGTTCAGCCTCTTTAGTTACGGTCTCCTGCAGTATCTTGTTGTGTCGTTCCAGTAGTGTGTCGTGTTCCATCTGGAGCTGTTGGAACTCTGCAGTGCTCACCGCCAGACTCTGCTGACTGTCCTGCAGCTTGGCTTTATACTGGTCCACCATGGACTCCATCTGCTCTCTGTCACACACACACATTATCATCATATAACACACATCAAATATGTCACCATATAACACACACACACACACACACACACACACACAGCATCTGTAGCTATACCTCTCCTGTCTGGTGGCGTGTCCGTCACTCTGGGCCGAACTCTTGTTCTTCTGCTGTTTGAGGACATTGTGAACTCTGACCTTATAGCTGTCAAACTCAGTAGTGACAAATGACAGCTCAGCCTGGAAACAGAATACACATCACACATTGATTGAAGTTGTAATTAATTAAAATGCTTAACAACCTGTTTGTAAGCACACATATTACGTGCTACCGGTATCTCTATTTTCACACTGAAGTGTAATTAGGTGTGTTTCTGCAGATCAGCAGCTATAAATATGACAGTGTATAGCAGGGGTAGGCAACTACATTCAGCATCGAGACAGTTTATGTCAGAGCAAATGGTCGCGGGGCTGGAACATACAGTGCCAAAGTGGAATTATGTTTTCGCAAATGTTTATAAATTAATAACAAATGAAAAGCTGAAATGTCTTGAGTCAATAAGTATTCAAACCCTTTATTATGGCAAGTCTGAATAAATTCAGGAGTAGAAATGTGCTTAACACACAATAAGTTGCATGGACTCACTCTGTGTGCAATGATAGTGTTTAACATGATTTTTGAATGACTACCTCATCTGTGTACCCCACAAATACAGATAATTGTAAGGTCCCTCAATTGAGTACTGAATTTCAAACACAGGTTCAACCATAAAGACCAGGGAGGTTTTCCAATGCCTCACAAAGAGGGCACCTATTTGTAGATAAGCAAACGTTTAAAAAGCAGGCATCGAATATCTCTGAGGACGGTGAAGTTATTAATGACACTTTGGATGGTTTATCAACACACCCAATCACTGGAAAGACACAGGCGCCCTTCAACACTCAGTTGTTGGAGGAAGGAACCCGCTGAAGGATTTCACCATGAGGCCAATAAAACAGTTAGAGTTTAATGGATGTGACAGGAGAAAACTGAAGATGGATCAACAACATTGTAGTTACTCCACAATACTAACATAATTTACAAAGTGAAAAAGAAGCCTGTACAGAATAAAAAAAGATTCTAAAACATGCAACAAGGCACTAAAGTAATACTGCAAAAACTGTGGCAAAGCAATTCACTTTTGTCCAGAATATAAAGTGTTATATTTGGGGCAAATCCAATACAAACACATTACAGAGTACCACTCTCCATATTTTCAAGCAAAGTGGTGGCTCCATAATGTGATGGGTTTGCTTGTAATAGTAAGGACTGGGGAGTTTTTCAGGATAAAAAGAAACCAAATGGAGCTAAGCACAGGCAAAATCCTAGAGGAAAAGGGAGAGATGAATTCACCTTTTTTCTTTTTTCCTTTTTAACCTAAAACACAAGGCCAAGTCTACACTGGAGTTGCTTACCAAGAAGACAGTGAATCTTCCTCAGTGGCCGAGTTACAGCTGTGACATAAATCTACATGAAAATCTTTGGAAAGACCTAAAGATGGCTGTCTAATAATGATCAACAACCAATCTGACAGAGCTTGAATTATTTTGAAAATAATAAAATGGACAAATGTTGCACAATCCAGGTGAGAAAGCTTTTAGAGAATTACCCAGAAATACACAGCTGTAATCACTGCCAAAGGTGCTTCTACAAAGTATTGACTCAGGGGAGTGAATACTTAAGTAAATTAGATATTTAATTGTCAATAAATTAACAAACATGTCTAAAAACATGCTTTCACTTTAACATTATTGGGTTTTGTCTAGATAGGTGAGATAAAAAACATTTAAACCATTTTGAATTCAGGCAACAAAATGTGGAATAAGTCAAGGGGTATAAATACTTTCTGTCGGCACTGTCATTATAATCCGGGTATCCTGGAAGGATATTGACCTCTTTCTGTCAGTACCTGGTTGTGCTTTAGAAGTGCTTTCCTCACCATCTTAAATAAGCATGCCCCGTTCATAAAATGTAGAACCAGGAACAGACATAGCCATTGGTTCTCTCCAGACCGGACTGCCCTTGACCATCACAAAAACATCCTGTGGCGTTCTGCATTACCATCGAATAGCCCCTACGATATGCAGCTTTTCAGGGAAGTTAGGAAAGCAAATGCTAGCTTTATCAAACAGAAATTTGCATCCTGTAGCACAAACTCCAAAAAGTTCTGGGACACTAAAGTCCATGGAGAATAAGAGCACCTCCTCCCAGCTGCCCACTGCACTGAGGCTAGAAAACACTGACACCACCGATAAATCCACGATAATTGAGAATTTCAATAAGCATTTTTCAACGGCTGGCCATGCTTTCCACCTGGCTACCCCTACCCCGGTCAACAGCCCTGCACCCCCCACAGAAACTTGCCCAAGCCTTCCCCATTTCTCCTTCACCCAAATCCAGATAGCTGATGTTCTGAAAGAGCTGCAAAATCTGGACCCCTACAAATCAGCTGGGCTAGACAATCAGAACCCTCTCTTTCGAAAATTATCCGCCGCAATTGTTGCAACCCCTATTACTAGTCTGTTCAAACTCTCTTTCGTATCGTCTGAGATCCCCAAAGATTGTTTAGCTGCCAAGGTCATCCCCCTCTTCAAAGGGGGAGACACTCTAGACCCAAACTGTTACAGACTTATCTATCCTACCCTGCCTTTCTAAAGTCTTTGAAAGCCAAGTTAACAAACAGATCACCGACCATTTTGAATCCCACCGTACCTTCTCCGCTATGCAATCTGGTTTCCGAGCTGGTCATGGGTGCACCTCAGCCACGCTCAAGGTCCTAAATGATATCATAACCACCATCGATAAAAGACAATACTGTGCAGCCATATTCATCGACCTGGCCAAGACTCCGTCAATCACCTCATTCTTATCGGCAGACTCAACAGCCTTGGTTTCTGAAATGACTGCCTCGCCTGGTTCACCAACTACTTCTCAGATAGAGTTCAGTGTGTCAAATCGGACGGCCTGTTGTCCGGGCCTCTGGCAGTCTCTATGGGGGTGCCACAGGGTTCAACTCTCGGCTGACTCTTTTCTCTGTATACATCAATGATGTCGCTCTTGCTGCTGGTGATTCTCTGATCCACCTCTACGCAGACGATACCATTCTGTATATATCTGGCCCTTCTTTGGACACTGTGCTAATAAACCTCCAAACAAGCTTCAATGCCATACAACACTCCTTCTGTAGCCTCCAACTGCTCTTAAATGCTAGTAAAACTAAATGCATGCTCTTCAACCGATCACTGCCCGCCTGCCCAATCTAGAATCGGCATCCCATTTCGCAACAAAGCATCCTTCACTCATGCTGCTAAACATACCCTCGTAAAACTGACTATCCTACCGATCCTTGACTTTGGCAATGTCATTTATAAAATAGCCTCCAACACTCTACTCAGCAAATTGGATGCAGTCTATCACAGTGCCATCCGTTGTCACCAAAGCCCCATATACTAGCCACCATTGCGACCTGTATGCTCTCGTTGGCTGGCCCTTGCTGGAGACTCATATCTTGCTCACTAATTTTAAGCATCAGCTGTCAGAGCAGCTTACAGATAATTGCATCTCTGTAAATAGCCCACCCAACTACATTCCCATATTTTCTTCTTCTCCTTTGCACCCCAGTATCTCTACTTGCACATTCCTCTTCTGCACATCCATCACTCCAGTGTTTAATTTTTCTCAATTGTAAATATTTCGGCATTATGGCCAATTTATTGCCTTACCTCCCTTATCTTACTACATTTGCACACACTGTATATAGACTTTTCTATTGTGTTATTGACTGTACGTTTGTTTATCTTATGTGTAACTCTGTTGTTGTTTGTGTCGCACTGCTGTGCTTTATCTTGGCCAGGTCGCAGTTGTAAATGAGAACTTGTTCTCAACTGGCCTATCTGGTTAAATAAAAGGTGAAATAAAATAAAAATAATAAATGTGTACACTGCAAATTGACCGCAACTAAGCCCAATATGAGATTCCATTAAAAATTAAAAATAAAATAAAAATGTCATATCCTGATTACATTGAGACATGATCATGTCTATTTGTAAAAAAAAATGTTTTTTGCTGAATTCCTGGTGATTTTACAGTCTCTTTTCTTCCGCAAACAAAACCCCCTCCCCCCAAAAATTGGGCCCGCCTATTGCCAACCCCTGCTGTATAGTGTATGTGTGTGTGAGTGAATGATAATATATTGTAATGAATAGTACAGTGTTAGTGTGTAGGTCCCAGAGGTAGACAACCCAGCAGCACTTCCTCTTCCGTGGAGCCAGACCGTACCATTCATTATCACCCACTAGACCCCAGGGTAATAAGAAGAAGATTTGGTTTCAACCATTTAGAAAAGCTGCACACTCAAACTCTACTGATGGGAAATCAATGAGCTAAAAGAGGGTATGGAGAGGGAGAGAGGAGAGTGGGAGAGGGGTTGAGCTAGGTCCAGACAGAGGTGGCGAGAGGAGAGTGGGAGAGGGGTTGAGCTAGGTCCAGACAGAGGTGGCGAGAGAGCTAGGTCCAGACAGTGGGAGTGGGAGAGGGGTTGAGCTAGGTCCAGACAGAGGTGGGACAGAGGTGGCGAGGGAGAGGGGTTGAGCTAGGTCCAGACAGAGGTGGAGAGTGGGAGAGTGGGATAGAGGTTGAGCTAGGTCCAGACAGAGGTGGAGAGAGGGCGAGAGGAGAGGGGTTGAGCTAGGTCCAGACAGAGGTGGAGAGAGGAGAGTGGGAGAGGGGTTGAGCTAGGTCCAGACAGAGGTGGAGAGAGAGAGGAGAGTGGGAGAGGGGTTGAGCTAGGTCCAGACAGAGGTGGAGAGAGGAGAGTGGGAGAGGAGAGGGGTTGAGCTAGGTCCAGACAGAGGTGGAGAGAGGGCGAGAGGAGAGGGGTTGAGCTAGATCCAGACAGAGGTGGAGAGAGGGAGAGAGGAGAGGGGTTGAGGATCCAGACAGAGGGAGAGAGGGAGAGAGGAGTGGGAGAGGGGTTGAGCTAGGTCCAGATAGAGGTGGAGAGAGGAGAGTGGGGTTGAGCTAGGTCCAGACAGAGAGGGGGAGTGGGATAGAGGTTGAGCTAGGTCACAGAGGAGGAGAGTGGGAGAGAGGTTGAGCTAGGTCCAGACAGATGTGGAGAGAGGGAGAGTGGGAGAGGGGTTGAGCTAGGTCCAGACAGATGTGGAGAGAGGGAGAGAGTAGGAGAGGGGTTGAGCTAGGTCCAGACAGAGGTGGAGAGAGGAGAGTGGGAGAGGGGTTGAGCTAGGTCCAGACAGAGGTGGAGAGAGGAGAGTGGGAGAGGGGTTGAGCTAGGTCCAGACAGAGGTGGAGAGAGGAGAGTGGGAGAGGGGTTGAGCTAGGTCCCGACAGAGGTGGAGAGAGGAGAGTGGGAGAGGGGTTGAGCTAGGTCCCGACAGAGGTGGAGAGAGGAGAGGGGTTGAGCTAGGTCCAGATAGAGGTGGAGAGAGGAGAGTGGGAGAGGGGGTTGAGCTAGGTCCAGACAGAGGTGGAGAGAGGGAGAGAGGAGAGTGGGAGAGGGGTTGAGCTAGGTCCAGACAGAGGTGGAGAGAGGGAGAGAGGAGAGTGGGAGAGGGGTTGAGCTAGGTCCAGATAGAGATGGAGAGGGAGAGAGGAGAGTGGGAGAGGGGTTGAGCTAGGTCCAGACAGAGGTGGAGAGAGGGCGAGAGGAGAGGGGTTGAGCTAGGTCCAGACAGAGGTGGAGAGAGGAGAGTGGGAGAGGGGTTGAGCTAGGTCCAGACAGAGGTGGAGAGGGCGAGAGGAGAGGGGTTGAGCTAGATCCAGACAGAGGTGGAGAGAGGGAGAGAGGAGAGTGGGAGAGGGGTTGAGGTAGGTCCAGATAGAGGTGGAGAGGGAGAGAGGAGAGTGGGAGAGGGGTTGAGCAAGGTCCAGACAGAGGTGGAGAGAGGAGAGTGGGATAGAGGTTGAGCTAGGTCTAGGTCTAGGTCAGACAGATGTGGAGAGAGGGAGAGTGGGAGAGGGGTTGAGCTAGGTCCAGACAGAGGTGGAGAGAGGGAGTGGGAGGGAGAGGGGTGGGAGAGAGGTGGAGAGAGGAGAGGGAGGGGTTGAGCTAGGTCCAGACAGAGGTGGAGAGAGGAGAGTGGGAGAGGGGTTGAGCTAGGTCCAGACAGAGGTGGAGAGAGGAGAGTGGGAGAGGGGTTGAGCTAGGTCCAGACAGAGGTGGAGAGAGGAGAGTGGGAGAGTGGGAGAGGGGTTGAGCTAGGTCCAGATAGAGGTGGAGAGAGGGAGAGGGGTTGAGCTAGGTCCAGACAGAGAGGTGGAGAGAGTGGGAGAGGGAGAGAGGGAGAGTTGAGGGAGGGGTTGAGCTAGGTCCAGACAGAGGTGGAGAGAGGAGAGTGGGAGAGGGGTTGAGCTAGGTCCAGATAGAGATGGAGAGGGAGAGAGGAGAGTGGGGTCCAGACAGAGGTTGAGCTAGGTCCCGACAGAGGTGGAGAGAGGGAGAGAGGAGAGTGGGAGAGGGGTTGAGCTAGGTCCAGACAGAGGTGGAGAGAGGGAGAGAGGAGAGTGGGAGAGGGGTTGAGCTAGGTCCAGATAGAGGTGGAGAGAGGAGAGTGGGAGAGGGGTTGAGCTAGGTCCAGATAGAGATGGAGAGAGGAGAGGGGTTTAGCTAGGTCCAGATAGAGGAAGAGAGTGGGAGAGGTGTTGAGCTAGGTCCAGATAGAGGAAGAGAGTGGGAGAGAGAGCGAGGAAGATTCAGGGTTCAGGGTGGAAAGGGGGGGAAGAGAGAGGTAGGAACGGAGAGAGAGGATGAGATGAAAGAGAGAAAAACCAAATGTGTGCGTACGTGCGTTTGTATGCAGGTATACCTGGGCAGTGTTGAACTCCTGCTGTAGTGAGCTCAGTCGGTGTTGCAGGGTGCTGCTTGTTCTCTGCTGTTGTTCTGTCAGAGTCCTCAGCTGCTCATGCAGCCGATGGCGCTCCCCAGACAGGTCACAGCACTGGATCTTACTGTTCTCTAGCTCCTGTTGGTGGGTCTCCAGTTCTCTCTTCAGAGAAGCCAGGGTCATCATCTGAGAGGCTTCCTGCACAAACACACACACACTACAATGTAAGTGTTTCTAAGACAACACCAACTAGACTACTACAATGTATTAACGTAACATAACACTGTCAACACTCATTATAATACAGCAGTGACGTCACACACAGGGGAACACAGTAAGGGAAACGCAGTAAGGAGAACACAGTAAGGGAAACGCAGTAAGGGGAACGCAGTAAGGGGACACAGTAAGGGGAACGCAGTAAGGGGAACACAGTAAGGGGAACACAGTAAGGGGACACAGTAAGGGGACACAGTAAGGGGAACACAGTAAGGGGAACACAGTAAGGGGAACACAGTAAGGGAAACACAGTAAGGGGAACACAGTAAGGGGACACAGTAAGGGGAACGCAGTAAGGGGACGCAGTAAGGGGAACGCAGTAAGGGGAACGCAGTAAGGGGAACGCAGTAAGGGGAACGCAGTAAGGGGAACACAGTAAGGGGACACAGTAAGGGGACACAGTAAGGGGAACGCAGTAAGGGAAACGCAGTAAGGGGAAACGCAGTAAGGGGACACAGTAAGGGGAACGCAGTAAGGGGAAAGGGGAACGCAGTAAGGGTAACGCAGTAAGGGGAACACAACACTGTGATCCCTGGAGTCTGACCTGCCGCTTGGCGTCCGCCAGATCTTTCTTGGTTTTCACCAGCAGCTGTTTCATCTTGGCGCCCTTGTCCTCCCCCTGGTCCAGCTGGGACTTCAGACCCTCTGGGGGATCACACAGGTTTCAGGAATTAAATAATACAGAAATGCATTGATGAATGAAACCCATTATAGAAACAAAGGATTTTGATCTACTGTGACCTGATTTAGTTCCGTTTTAATAGGTTAGTTGTAAGAGAACTATGTCAGTTGGGCGAATGGTAGTGATTGGTGTGATAACTGTCCTGTGTAGTTCAGTTGGTAGAGCATCCGGGGTTGTGGGTTCGATTCCCACAGGGGACCAGTACAAACAAATGTATTCAAATGTACACACTCGCTCTGGGTAAGAGCGTCTGCTAAATGACTCAAATGTAGAAATGTCTGCGTACCAATCTCCTGGTTGAGTGTGTCTTCTTTCTGAGTGTGTGTGTGTATCTGTGTTTTCAGCTCCTCCACGCACACGTCCTTCTCTGACAGGTTGGTGTTGAGTTCTTTGACCAGGCGTTCATAGTCTGCCATCTCCATGTCCAACAACGAGCTCTGCTGGGCCTCCTGGACAAAAACGCATTCACAACGGATACCCACTGCACCACACTGTGTGCACCACAACATACACACACTGAATCATGTTTCTACACACATCTTAGTATGAGTAATGGGAAAGCAGCTTCCAGTGCTTGAGGGGAAAATGTTCTAGAGTCAGCGTTGTTTTGTAGGTCTAGAGGCAACACAACTCTCAGTGAGGGTTAGAAGGAAGGGCTTCACCAGCTCTTTATTTGAGTGGCCATGATGTGTGTGTGTACCTTGCGTAGCTGCTCCAGCTCCCGTGCAGTCTGCTGAGACTGCTGCTTCTGTCTGCGGAGCTGAGCGGTCAACTCCTCTACCTCTTTCTGCAACGACGACAGCTCCTGGAGAGACAAACACAGTTAACATAGCGCACACACACACACACACACACACACACACACACACACCTTTGTCTTTTGTTCCTTCAGTAGTCTCTCAGCCTGATGGTCTCTGTTCAGGGTGTCTGTCTGCCTGTGCAGCTCTGCTGTCTGTCCTTCCATCTGTCTCACTGTGCTCCTCAGCGTCTCCATTCCAGTCATCAGGTCCTCTCTCTCCGACCACAGCTGCTCATGCTGGACACACAGAACACACATTTAAGAAAACTTCACTCTAGAGTTCTTGACAATCCCCAGTCCCCTTGGCCATATAATAAGCCAGCAAGGGATATAGAATAGTCTTCAACATCTCTAACAAAGACATCCAGGGAAGTCTCAGACACTTGACTGTCTGTACTTCCAGTCTGCATTGTCCCAGGGGAGCTGTCAGCTCATACAGCCATGACCAGCATGTTCCTCAGTAGACACAACGCTACAACACCAGATGGAAGGAGACACTGCTTTATTTACATACACTCCATTACTTCACTAGAAAAACTATCAGGAGGAGGTGAGAATCATTACAAGTGGAATGGAAATAATTCAAATGGACAGTTTATATTTGTACTGAGGGGGAAATTGTCAGTCTAGTTGAGCATGCTGGAAGACTGAGCATGGTTTGTTTGTGGGCCTGTGTGTGTGTGTGTGTTACCTGTTGTACGGCGGTGTTGAGTCGTTTGGTCAGCTCGGAGATCTGTTTCTCAGCTCCCTCCACCTTCTCTCTCTCCTTATCCAGCTGCTCTGTCTGTCTGTCGTAGTCCAACTGTAAGTTCTGTAAAACACACACAAATGTCATATTAAACACATTCATTATTGAGTAGGTATCGAGGCATTCAGTTTAATGCAGAATAACACAAACTATATCAAGCTGCCTGTTCTACACAGTGACATCCATCCATTCAGGTCTGGGACAGAACTCTCATTAAACTGGGCAGAGTGATTTGATCTCTAATGGCTTACAAAGCCAAATCATAAAGACAACCGTCTGAACCCATTTAATGTGGCTGTTGTGCATTACTAACTGAAACAAACAGAAAGCTCCTTATTGAGCACACACACTTAGCAATAGCAGCCCTGGCCAACAATCTAGGGAAAATGCCACTTCATTATTTGCATGAACAATCTCTTCAGATTTGTACCAACAGCTTATTAATAAGCAATTCACTATTGATGTCTGTGTTATTCATTCCGTATGAGGTAGAGACGCAGTGAGGGGTCAGGGCTCGGTGTCAGGGGTGATGTTTCCCCTACCAATACATAGGGGTCAGGGCTCGGTGTCAGGGGTGATGTTTCCCCTACCAATACATAGGGGTCAGGGCTCGGTATCAGGGGTGATGTTTCCCCTACCAATACATAGGGGTCAGGGCTCGGTATCAGGGGTGATGTTTCCCCTACCAATACATAGGGGTCAGGGCTCGGTATCAGGGGTGATGTTTCCCCTACCAATACATAGGGGTCAGGGGTGATGTTTCCCTACCAATACATAGGGGTCAGGGCTCGGTGTCAGGGGTGATGTTTCCCCTACCAATACATAGGGGTCAGGGCTCGGTATCAGGGTGATGTTTCCCTACCAATACATAGGGGTCAGGGCTCGGTATCAGGGGTGATGTTTCCCCTACCAATACATAGGGGTCAGGGCTCGGTATCAGGGGTGATGTTTCCCCTACCAATACATAGGGGTCAGGGCTCGGTATCAGGGGTGATGTTTCCCCTACCAATACATAGGGGTCAGGGCTCGGTGTCAGGGGTGATGTTTCCCCTACCAATACATAGGGGTCAGGGCTCGGTGTCAGGGGTGATGTTTCCCCGACCAATACATAGGGGTCAGGGCTCAGTATCAGGGGTGATGTTTCCCCTACCAATACATAGGGGTCAGGGCTCGGTATCAGGGGTGATGTTTCCCCTACCAATACATAGGGGTCAGGGCTCGGTGTCAGGGTGATGTTTCCCCTACCAATACATAGGGGTCAGGGCTCGGTATCAGGGTGATGTTTCCCCTACCAATACATAGGGGTCAGGGCTCAGTATCAGGGTGATGTTTCCCCTACCAATACATAGGGGTCAGGGCTCGGTATCAGGGTGATGTTTCCCCTACCAATACATAGGGGTCAGGGCTCGGTATCAGGGGTGATGTTTCCCCTACCAATACATAGGGTCAGGGCTCAGTGTCAGGGGTGATGTTTCCCCTACCAATACATAGGGTCAGGGCTCAGGGGTGATGTTTCCCCTACCAATACATAGGGGTCAGGGCTCCTTATCAGGGGTGATGTTTCCCCTACCAATACATAGGGGCTCCTCAGGGCCCTTATCAGGGGTGATGTTTCCCCTACCAATACATAGGGGTCAGGGCTCGGTGTCAGGGGTGATGTTTCCCCTACCAATACATAGGGGTCAGGGCTCGGTGTCAGGGGTGATGTTTCCCCTACCAATACATATGTTTCCCCTACCAATACATAGGGTCAGGGCTCAGTATCAGGGGTGATGTTTCCCCTACCAATACATAGGGGGGCTCGATCAGGGGTGATGTTTCCCCTACCAATACATAGGGGTCAGGGCTCGGTATCAGGGGTGATGTTTCCCCTACCAATACATAGGGTCAGGGCTCGGTATCAGGGGTGATGTTTCCCTACCAATACATAGGGGTCAGGGCTCGGTATCAGGGGTGATGTTTCCCCTACCAATACATAGGGGTCAGGGCTCGGTATCAGGGGTGATGTTTCCCCTACCAATACATAGGGGTCAGGGCTCGGTATCAGGGGTGATGTTTCCCCTACCAATACATAGGGGTCAGGGCTCGGTATCAGGGGTGATGTTTCCCCTACCAATACATAGGGGTCAGGGCTCGGTGTCAGGGGTGATGTTTCCCCTACCAATACATAGGGGTCAGGGCTCCTTATCAGGGGTGATGTTTCCCCTACCAATACATAGGGGTCAGGGCTCCTTATCAGGGGTGATGTTTCCCCTACTAATACATAGGGGTCAGGGCTCCTTATCAGGGGTGATGTTTCCCCTACCAATACATAGGGGTCAGGGCTCAGTATCAGGGGTGATGTTTCCCCTACCAATACATAGGGTCAGGGCTCAGTATCAGGGTGATGTTTCCCCTACCAATACATAGGGTCAGGGCTCGGTATCAGGGTGATGTTTCCCTACCAATACATAGGGGTCAGGGCTCAGTATCAGGGGTGATGTTTCCCCTACCAATACATAGGGGTCAGGGCTCGGTATCAGGGGTGATGTTTCCCCTACCAATACATAGGGGTCAGGGCTCGGTATCAGGGGTGATGTTTCCCCTACCAATACATAGGGGTCAGGGCTCCTTATCAGGGGTGATGTTTCCCTCCAATACATAGGGGTCAGGGCTCGTGATGTTTCCCCTACCAATACATAGGGTCAGGGCTCGGTATCAGGGGTGATGTTTCCCCTACCAATACATAGGGTCAGGGCTCGGTATCAGGGGTGATGTTTCCCCTACCAATACATAGGGGTCAGGGCTCCCCTATCAGGGTGATGTTGTTTCCCCTACCAATACATAGGGTCAGGGCTCGGTGTCAGGGGTGATGTTTCCCCTACCAATACATAGGGGTCAGGGCTCGGTGTCAGGGTGATGTTTCCCCTACCAATACATAGGGGTCAGGGCTCCTTATCAGGGTGATGTTTCCCCTACCAATACATAGGGGTCAGGGCTCCTTATCAGGGTGATGTTTCCCCTACTAATACATAGGGGTCAGGGCTCCTTATCAGGGGTGATGTTTCCCCTACCAATACATAGGGTGGGCTCAGTATCAGGGTGATGTTTCCCTACCAATACATAGGGTCAGGGCTCAGTATCAGGGGTGATGTTTCCCCTACCAATACATAGGGGTCAGGGCTCAGTATCAGGGGTGATGTTTCCCCTACCAATACATAGGGGTCAGGGCTCAGTATCAGGGGTGATGTTTCCCCTACCAATACATAGGGGTCAGGGCTCGGTATCAGGGGTGATGTTTCCCCTACCAATACATAGGGGTCAGGGCTCGGTATCAGGGGTGATGTTTCCCCTACCAATACATAGGGGTCAGGGCTCCTTATCAGGGGTGATGTTTCCCCTACCAATACATAGGGGTCAGGGCTCGGTATCAGGGGTGATGTTTCCCCTACCAATACATAGGGGTCAGGGCTCGGTATCAGGGGTGATGTTTCCCCTACCAATACATAGGGGTCAGGGCTCGGTATCAGGGGTGATGTTTCCCCTACCAATACATAGGGGTCAGGGCTCGGTATCAGGGGTGATGTTTCCCCTACCAATACATAGGGGTCAGGGCTCAGTGATCAGGGGTGATGTTTTTCCCTACCAATACATAGGGGTCAGGGCTCCTTATCAGGGGTGATGTTTCCCCTACCAATACATAGGGGTCAGGGCTCCTTATCAGGGGTGATGTTTCCCCTACCAATACATAGGGGTCAGGGCTCCTTATCAGGGGTGATGTTTCCCCTACCAATACATAGGGGTCAGGGCTCGGTATCAGGGGTGATGTTTCCCCTACCAATACATAGGGTCAGGGCTCGGTATCAGGGGTGATGTTTCCCTACCAATACATAGGGGTCAGGGCTCCTTATCAGGGGTGATGTTTCCCCTACCAATACATAGGGGTCAGGGCTCCTTATCAGGGGTGATGTTTCCCCTACCAATACATAGGGTCAGGGCTCAGTATCAGGGTGATGTTTCCCTACCAATACATAGGGGTCAGGGCTCCTTATCAGGGGTGATGTTTCCCCTACCAATACATAGGGGTCAGGGCTCAGTATCAGGGTGATGTTTCCCCTACCAATACATAGGGGTCAGGGCTCAGTATCAGGGGTGATGTTTCCCCTACCAATACATAGGGGTCAGGGCTCAGTATCAGGGGTGATGTTTCCCCTACCAATACATAGGGGTCAGGGCTCAGTATCAGGGGTGATGTTTCCCCTACCAATACATAGGGGTCAGGGCTCAGTATCAGGGGTGATGTTTCCCCTACCAATACATAGGGGTCAGGGCTCGGTATCAGGGGTGATGTTTCCCCTACCAATACATAGGGGTCAGGGCTCGGTATCAGGGGTGATGTTTCCCCTACCAATACATAGGGGTCAGGGCTCCTTATCAGGGGTGATGTTTCCCCTACCAATACATAGGGGTCAGGGCTCAGTGTCAGGGGTGATGTTTCCCCTACCAATACATAGGGGTCAGGGCTCAGTGTTAGGGGTGATGTTTCCCCTACCAATACATAGGGGTCAGGGCTCAGTGTCAGGGGTGATGTTTCCCCTACCAATACATAGGGGTCAGGGCTCAGTGTCAGGGGTGATGTTTCCCCTACCAATACATAGGGGTCAGGGCTCGGTATCAGGGGTGATGTTTCCCCTACCAATACATAGGGGTCAGGGCTCAGTATCAGGGGTGATGTTTCCCCTACCAATACATAGGGGTCAGGGCTCAGTATCAGGGGTGATGTTTCCCCTACCAATACATAGGGGTCAGGGCTCGGTATCAGGGGTGATGTTTCCCCTACCAATACATAGGGGTCAGGGCTCCTTATCAGGGGTGATGTTTCCCCTACCAATACATAGGGGTCAGGGCTCAGTATCAGGGGTGATGTTTCCCCTACCAATACATAGGGGTCAGGGCTCAGTATCAGGGGTGATGTTTCCCTACCAATACATAGGGTCAGGGCTCAGTATCAGGGGTGATGTTTCCCTACCAATACATAGGGGTCAGGGCTCAGTATCAGGGGTGATGTTTCCCCTACCAATACATAGGGGTCAGGGCTCAGTATCAGGGGTGATGTTTCCCCTACCAATACATAGGGGTCAGGGCTCAGTATCAGGGGTGATGTTTCCCCTACCAATACATAGGGGTCAGGGCTCAGTATCAGGGGTGATGTTTCCCCTACCAATACATAGGGGTCAGGGCTCAGTATCGGGGTGATGTTTCCCTACTAATACATAGGGGTCAGGGCTCGGTATCAGGGGTGATGTTTCCCCTACCAATACATAGGGGTCAGGGCTCAGTATCAGGGGTGATGTTTCCCTACTAATACATAGGGGTCAGGGCTCAGTATCAGGGGTGATGTTTCCCCTACCAATACATAGGGGTCAGGGCTCAGTATCAGGGGTGATGTTTCCCTACTAATACATAGGGGTCAGGGCTCGGTATCAGGGGTGATGTTTCCCCTACCAATACATAGGGGCCAGGGCTCAGTATCAGGGGTGAGTAGTACCTTGTATCCCTCTGCTCCATGAATGATGTCTTTCATTGAGCTGGTCACTTTCTCTCGCTCAGCCTTCAACACCTCCACTTCCTCCTTCAGAGACACAGCCTCTTTCCTGCTGGTGTCCAGCTCCTTCCTGGCTTTCACAGCCACCGCCTTGATCTTATTCATCCTCTCATTCTTCTCTTTGCTTTCCTTCTCCAGCAGGGCTGTGATGAAGGGATGGAATCAAAAGAGGACACAGAGACATCATCACACATAGATCATTGGCAGTATCAGAATCCCCTAATGATTGGCACTTTGTATCTGTCATTCTTATGAGATTAATAAAATCACCTAGAAATAATAAAACAAGCATGACACTGTTAGTACTGTCCATCTGTGTTTACTGGTCATAGTATCCCAGTTCCCTGTTCTGGACCTCTCCATTACAGTAGTAATTAGGAACGTACCGATTTTCTCAGTGAACTCTATGGCTGTGTTCTCCTCTGAGACAGTGGAGGCTGTAGACTGGTGGGGGGAGAGACAGGGAGGTGGAGGGAGAGGAAAAGTCAGTCTGTAGAACTAATGAAAAATTCCTCAGCAGTCACTGTAACAAACTATAACTTGAGGCAAAAAAAAAAGTAATCCAGTAAACTTGAAGACACTGACAGAAGAAGCACTCACCTGCAGGACAGCCATCTGACTCTTCAGCTGGGATATGACTTTGTCCTTTTCTGTTAGCTGCTGTTGTAGCGCTCTCCTCTCCTCTTGTTTTTCCTCCTCCTCTCTCTCCGTCTCTCCTCCCACCTTCTGCTCCCTCTCTTTGTCTGCCAGTGTCTCTGTAGCGTTGCTGACCTGAGCCAATAATTCCTGATTCTCTGTTCTCATCTTCTCATTGGCAAGTTTCATCTCTACCAGGTCTCTCTGTAGAGCTTCAGTATCTCCCACCAGCTCCCCCAGATTACACTTCAGGAGGTTCCTCTCCTTTTCAAGCTCCTCTACACAAGCCTGCAGCTCCTCCACCTCCTCCCCTGGGCTCCCCTGCACCTCCCCTAGGCTGCTCTTCAGCAGGCTCCTCTCCTTCTCCAGCTCCTCTATACGAGCCTGTAGCTCCTCTACCTCCTCCCCTGGGCTCCCCTGCACCTCCCATAGGCTGCTCTTCAGCAGGCTCCTCTCCTTCTCCAGCTCCTCTATACGAGCCTGTAGCTCCTCCACCTCCTCCCCTGGGCTCCCCTGCACCTCCCCTAGGCTGCTCTTCAGCAGGCTCCTCTCCTTCTCCAGCTCCTCTATACGAGCCTGTAGCTCAGCCACCCTTTCTCTTTGGCCTTGCCTCCCCTCCACCTCCCTCAGCCTCACCACCTCCATCTCTCTCTCCTGCAGTGCTGACAGTGTTTGGTCCCTCTCTGTGCTCACCTCATTGAGTGAATCCTCCAACTCCTGAACAGCACTCTCCTTCATCTGTAGCTGAGAGAGGATCTCCCCATTCTGCCTGCTCAGATCCTCCACTGACGCCTTTAGCTCGAGGGTTAACGCTGTCTGCTCCTCAAGAGAGGCCTTTAGCTCAGAGGCTAACACAGTCTTCTCCTCCAGAGAGGTCTTAAACTCGAGAGCTAATTCTGTCTTCTCCTCCAGAGATGTCTGCAGCTGCTCCTTCAGCCCCTCAGCTGCCTGTGTCTGCTCCAGGAAGCTCTCCAGCCTCTTCTCCAGGCCCTGGACCTCCTCCAATAGGCTTTCTCGGTCTTCATTCAGCACTCTCAACTTCTCTACCAGACTCTCTCTCTCCTCAGTTAGCCCTCTGACTCTCTCCTGTAGCTCCTGGATCGCTGACGCCCCCTGTTCCTTCATAGCTTCACATTGTCTGACGAAGTCCCCAGTCCTCTGACCTAGCTCAGTCTCCAGGCCTTTCAGAATGTCTCTGGTGTGTTCGCACTCAGCCACCGCCTGCCCCCTCTCTCTGGCTAGGTACTCACATTCATCCACTGCCTGGCACCTCTCTTTGGCTAGAGACTCACATTCACCCACCGCCTGGGTATTCTTTCTAGCTAAGGTCTCACACTGGGTCCTCAGCTCCTGGACCTCTAGGATCAGTCTCTGCTGTTCTTCCAGGGTCAAACTCTGGTGGTCTGTGTCAGGGAAAGGGCTGGAGGGGCTAGCAGAGCTGGCAGGCAGGCTGTATGCTGGTTCTCTCTGTGACCCACTCTGCTGGAGCTGAGTGAGGGCTGGAACCTCCTGAAGGTCACACTTGGGGGTTGCCGGGCTCAGAGGGTCTCGGTAAGGGGTCATATTCAGGTCAGGGGTCGCACCCTCCCGGGTCATCAGCAACTCATCGATCTTAAATTCTAGCTCCTCCTTCTCTGTCTGAAACTCCTCCCTCATCCTCTCAAGCTCCGCCTCCAGTTGAGTCTTCACATTGCCCAAGAAGGTCAGTTCGTCTTGCAGCATTGTATTCTGGGATTGCAGGTCCTCCAAGGCGGATCGGAGCTGTCCAGTCTCCGTCTCTCCATCACTGGCATCAATCTGACTTAAACCAGACAGCTCCAACATCCTGGCTATCCCCGAGCTGCGGCCGCTAGGCTCCTCCTCTTCCTCCTGCACATCCTGCAAGAAACTGTCATAAGAAGAGGAAGAAAATTTGATAAGCACTTTTTAAAGTGACTCAAAGCATTTTAGTGTACAGTCTGTGACTCATCCCATGTCATCCAACACCAATATCTTGTCCAACACCAATGTATAGCAGTAGGACCCACCTGTCTTTGAGAGCGAGCTGCTCACTGAGCTCCTCTTGGAGGAGAAGCAGTCTCTCTCTCTCCATCTCAAAGTCCTCCTCCAGAGCTCTCAGCTCCTCTTCATGTTGCATGCTATGCTGGGCCAACTCTTCTCGTAGGTTCTCTACTTCTTGCTGGGCCTAAAATAAAAAGAAACACACAGTGTATTGCAACATTTAAACCAGAAGGTCTTTGTCAGCTATCGGCTTACAACGGTATTCACTTTGTGAAATGTTTCGGACACCGCTTTTGAACTAACCTCTGTCTGCGCCCTCTGGTGGTCCTCCTGCAGCACTGCAGCCTCCTGGGCACTTCGCTCCACCGCTGCAGCTAGCTCTGTCTGCAGACTCAAGATCTGCGACTCCAGGCTGTGACTAACAGCTTCTACACTATTGTTTGTATCTTCCTTTTCTCTTTCCCTATGCTTTTCTTTCTCTCTTTCGCTCTCTTTCTCTCTGTCACTCTCGTCTTTCTCTCTCAGAAGCCTCTGAAAGAATTCGACTTCTTCTTTATGTTTGGCCTGGGATACGTGCATGGTCTTCTCAAAAGTGGCCATCTTTTTCTGGTGGTCTTCCTTGGCCTGGTTCAACTCTCCCTGCAGGGTGGCCAGTTTTCTTACTGCATCCTGTCCATATTCAACAGAAAACATGAAGTTAGAACTGGAACAGAAGGTTGAACACCATGCTGCTCTCCAGGACTAGGGTAGGTGACCACTGGTCTGGCCTACACAGACAGATAACATGAAGTTAGAATTGGAACAAAAGGTTGAACACCATGCTGCTCTCCAGGACTAGGGTAGGTGACCACTGGTCTGGCCTACACAGACAGATAACATGAAGTTAGAGCTAGAACAAAAGGTTGAACACCATGCTGCTCTCCAGAACTAGGGTAGGTGACCACTGGTCTGGCCTACACAGACAGATAACATGAAGTTAGAGCTGGAACAAAAGGTTGAACACCATGCTGCTCTCCAGGACTAGGGTAGGTGACCACTGGTCTGGCCTACACAGACAGATAACATGAAGTTAGAACTGGAACAAAAGGTTGAACACCATGCTGCTCTCCAGGACTAGGGTAGGTGACCACTGGTCTGGCCTACACAGACAGATAACATGAAGTTAGAGCTGGAACAAAAGGTTGAACACCATGCAGCTCTCCAGGACTAGGGTAGGTGACCACTGGTCTGGCCTACACAGACAGATAACATGAAGTTAGAGCTGGAACAAAAGGTTGAACACCATGCAGCTCTCCAGGACTAGGGTAGGTGACCACTGGTCTGGCCTACACAGACAGATAACATGGTCTACTACAGTTCACCTGCTCCCGCTGCTTGACCTTCTCATTCTCCTTCCGCAGTAACACTGCACTCTGCTGGGTCTCAGCCTTCTCCAGCAGCAAGGCACTCATCCTCTCAGTCAGCTCCTGGGAGAACAGATTACCACAGAATAGAATGGAAAACACATGACTTCAAACCCTCCCAAAGCACTTCAGCATATTCATTTTCTCATGTAACAATTTCAGACCACAAACCTGTATGACGGAGTCGTCTGAATTGCCTGTTGGCTGAGACTTGAGGGTGTCAACTTCCTTCTCCAAATCTGAAAAGAATATTGGGAAGTAGAAAGGACAAAAAAAGATTAAAAAGGAAATCCTACTACTGTATTGATATTATAAACGATCACAACATTGAATAGTAAACCAATGGTTGACCCTTTTTACTTTTGCACTGTCTCCATGCACACTCACAGGACTATACACACACTGACACTCCAACTCACAAATAACATGCACACTCACAGGACTCTACACACACTGACACTCCAACTCACAAATAACATGCACACTCACAGGACTCTACACACACTGACACTCCAACTCACAAATAACATGCACACTCACAGGACTCTACATACACTGACACTCCAACTCACAAATAACATGCACACTCACAGGACTCTACACACACTGACACTCCAACTCACAAATAACATGCACACTCACAGGACTCTACACACACTGACACTCCAACTCACAAATAACATGCACACTCACAGGACTCTACACACACTGACACTCCAACTCACAAATAACATGCACACTCACAGGATTCTACACACACTGACACTCCAACTCACAAATAACATGCACACTCACAGGACTCTACACACACTGACACTCCAACTCACAAATAACATGCACACTCACAGGATTCTACACACACTGACACTCCAACTCACAAATAACATGCACACTCACAGGACTCTACATACACTGACACTCCAACTCACAGGACTCTACACACACTGACACTCCAACTCACAAATAACATGCACACTCACAGGATTCTACACACACTGACACTCCAACTCACAAATAACATGCACACACATTTATACTGACTCTATACACACACATACAATCATAATTTACACTGCTGCTACTGTTTATCATACATCCTGATGCCTAGTCACCTTACCCCTATACATATCTACCTCTATCACTTGTGCACGTCAAATTACACCTTGAATCTAAACAGTGAATGACAGGTGCATCATGTACCTGCACATTTGGACTTCATCTTCTGGATGGCAGCCATCTGCTTCTTGGCAAACTTGATGAGGTCATCCTTGGACAACGTGTCCAACTTCATAGAGGTAACAGTAAGACAAAGGTACCAAACAGTGAGACATAGAACGCATTATTTTAGGGTCTCAGTACTAGTCTTTTGATATTATAAAGTTGTCAAAAGTATGAGCACCAAGGCCAATCAATTCATGTATACATCATTGATACAGAAAGTGTACATGACATTTCAAAATACTGTAAGACTGGTAAAGGAAGAATGGGGTGGTGGTGGGTAGGATAGTATTTCTGATAACTCCAGAGTGCTGCACCTTTGATTTTGCTGCACCTGAAGGTGGTGAGGCCACAGACTCCGGGACAGTGTCCTGCTGTTGTGGAAAACAAACAATGACATAAAACAGGATATACCGGTATGACGCACACACACCAATCTCACTTTACAGCCTAGGCAAACACTACAAAAGCGATGAGTAGGCATAATGTAGCTAATCTCATCTAGATAGCCATCTTTGCCTTTGGTGACACCGAAGCATGTGAATACTTCTGCATAAGGAAACAGTTGGATAGCTGTCCATGGCTAACATTGCCCTTATAACTAGCTAGACCAGTAACTTGGCCAAGGTCTAACTATCATTTCATGTTAGCATTTGTGTAGTATCGCATATTATTTTAAATGGCGATTTAGTTGTCATTCTTATTATGTTAGCTAGCTAGCTACACTAACGTTAGCTAAACCTGCTACGAGCCAGTCAGACGAGCTAACAACAATCACTTAACGTTTACATGTCGTTGGACCAAACTTACCTCCATCCTGATCGAAGCAATGTAACTAGCCAATCGTTAACGGAATCGGTAGTCTGTGTAGCTGAATATCTGCTATAGGTTACTGAATGGTACGATTTGAAAACTAAAGCATTTCACTATTTTGATGTCCAACACTAAGCTTCAATTCATTTCCGACTTCGTCAAACAACGTCCGTACGTACGTACGTACGTCACAGCGAACGTAATCGATAGTGCCTGCCAGACTTCAGATTGTGTAACAGTGAAAACGGTATATTTTTGTTGTTTCAAAGTAACATTAATTATTTATACACTGCACTAGGAATTTCCTGGTGAACAAAAGAGAAGAGCAGTCGCAGATAGTCAATTATAAGTCAATGAGGTTCATTACAAGAGGCAACCTCCAACACAGAAGCAGAGAAAACGTTTAGCTGTTTTTTTTGTTCTTCTTCTGTGGGCTTTCTGGCGGACTATAACACAGAAAGGTGTATTGCCACCACCAACTGGAATTCATTGAAACCAAAACAAGGTTAAAAATAAATAAAAAATCCATACGTGATAGGGAAATGAACTTATTCCACCCAAATAAGAATAGTACATTGACAAAACAAAACTCCCAATTCTCCATATCTCCCTTCTCAGGTTCTAGGGATTGAGAGGGTGGTACGGCTTGTGATAATATTCCATGTAACTCCTTGGCCGCTTCCACAATAATTTCTGCCTTCCTGGACCTTCTCTCCACCTTGGCAGTGCCATTTATCACCATAGCTATAAAGGCCACCAAGTCCACCTTCTTTTTTTGTATCCCTTTTTCACCCCTTCTTCGTGGTATCCAATTGTTAGTAGTTACAGTCTTGTCTCATCGCTGCAACTCCCGTACAGACTCGGGAGAGGTGAAGGTCCTCCAAAACACAACCCAACCAAGCCGCACTGCTTCTTAACACAGTGCGCATCCAACCCGGAATCCAGCCGCACCAATGTGTCGGAGGAAACACCATACACCTAGCGACCTGGTCAGCATGCACTGCGCCCGGCCCGCCACAGGAGTCGCTTGTGCGCGATGAGACAAGGATATCCCTGCCGGCCAAACCCTCCCGGACGACGCTGGGCCAATTGTACTCTTAACCTTTAAAATGTCAGGATCCTGCTGGTGAAAGGCAACCTCAGCAGCCTGCAGTGAATTCCTATCCACCACCATGGACTCTTCAGGTGCACCATTCCAACCCTCAACCATTTGAACAGTTGCTGCATATGATATGCTCTGGATAGCCCTGACTTTGGCCACCTCATTCTCTTTTACCCTTGTGGGGCATTTGAATGACGTGGCTTCATGGTTCCCACCACAGTTGCTACATGTCACATTTTCATCACTTTTATAACACATAACATGATCTTTTCCACAACTTGGACATCTTGGCTTCTCCCTTCTGAAAACACTTGAAACTTGATCAAAAGCTTTACGATTATCACACTGCATTGGTCTTGGGATAAATGCTCTGACTCTGTAGTTAATATACTTGAGTAGGGAGAGACTCCATACCATTTTCCTGAGAGACACACACGACACTTCATACTTAATCAAATCGGGTGAGACACAACACACATTTCTTCTGATCCTCAGAACCACACAAAATCAAAACCATCCCACATCTCGTGATCCTCACAGCCTTCACTCTACCCAGCACTCTCTCCACCAGTTTGAATATCTCAAATGGATTCCTCAAGATGGGTAATTTGATCAGCTGCTCCTCATTTGCAAACCTTACTCCTACAAGATACGAAGTAACGTTCTCATCACTGTACTCTACTTTGCTCTGTTTTCTATTCTTTTGGACAATATTCCAATTCTCTTTGATTCTACCGCCAAAGCAACAACTCACGGCGCAACGCCTCTCCCCTATTTGACCTAGATAGTTTGTGTGTATGCATTGATATGTAGGCTACGTGTGCCTTAAAAAAAATGAATCTAGTTCTGTCTTTGAGCTGTTCTTGTCTATTAATATTCTGTATTATGTCATGGTTCATGTTTTGTGTTGAACCCCAGGAAGAGTAGCTGCTGCTTTTGCAACAGCTAATGGGGATCCTAATAAAATACCAAAATACCAAACATTTGATTCAGAATCCACTTCCTCATCCGCTTCCGCCATCTTTCCAGAAAATCGCTGTTTTTTACTACTGCAGGTTTGAAATGAACACAGCAATCGATCTTGCTTTCCACTCGTTAAGTTAGAACCTGGCCTTTTCGGGTTCCATCATCTCTTCTATGGTATTTTGGCGATCACACAATTTAATGTGCATCCTGCCCCCTACTGTGCGGGATGGAAACAGGATTCCCAAAAATGGAACAAAATAACCCGCCCAAAAAACTACCAAACTACAATAAATAAATAAATAAACTAAATCAAACAACTTTTCTGTTCAAAAATAAAAGAGATCTGATCAATACACAGGCTCAAGGGTGACCTGGGAGGGAGGGTCTTCCGGCACCAGTACCCCTCGCAAGTCTTCAGATGTCAAATCTTTAAGTCCCCAAAACTTTTCTGCCACAGCCACAAAAGTTTCTTAGACTTCTTTGAGACTTGTGCCGTACAGTTTGTAACTGTGGCAATGAACCCCACAATATCCACCTTTATAACACACATGGTATCTTTTGACTGGCAGCAAACATTTACTACAGGCTGGGGTTCTTCAATATACTCTGTCCGTCTGCACATACTTGAAACATGGCCAAATCTTTTACAATTATTAAGCTGCAATGGTTTGGGGACAAAAGCTCTTACAGCGTATCTTACATTACCAAGATTCACATGTAGGTATTTGCTCTTTATCAAAAAACAACAGGACCGACAGACTTTCTTATTTTTCTCCATTCACCCAGCGGATCAGAAGGGCACCAACCAGACCAGGAATTTTCTTCAGGTATTCAAGCAGAACATCCGTTGTCACCCCTGAGATGACTCCTTTGACGGGTGCTCTATTCTGAAGTACAAAACACAAAACTTCTGTTGTTTGGAATCTTTTGAGGCTCAATGAAATCTTCCTCTGTTCTTCAGAAATACAATGAATCCAAATGAGGCCACTCCTGGTCACTCTGACAGACTCCCAGTGCCTGCTTCACCATTTAAAAAACTTCAAACACAGTGGCAATTTTAGCATGTCAATCTTGGTGGGCGAATCAGTTAATTCAGGCTCATTTACAGACTTAAAAAAAAACATAGGCGATAAGGCTGACTTTCTTAAACAAATGTGGTTTCTACTGACAATTGAGATGTACAAACTATGGCATAAGGGGATGACGAGCAGATAAGAGGCAATCCATTTATATTAAGACTTTAATGTCACGTTCGTTATAAGGATTGGACCAAGGCGCAGCGTGGTGTCATGACATTGGCCTGGGGGTAAGTTTATGACAGTCATAAATACCTCTTCCCCCCTTTTTCCTCTCTCTACCCTACTGATGTTACATTTGCAAACCCCTTGGTTAACATAGAGATTCTGGGAACATCAGAAGGTGGGGGGAAATGAACTATATTCTGGTAACCCGACCAATTTAACATATGCAGTGGTACTTAATGAATATGATGTCAGTTCGGTTGTCATCTGAGACATTCTCATCAATGATAAGATGACATAAACTCTACAGTGTAAAGCCTACACATCAGAGTTATCGGATTCACATGGAATTGTTGTTCAATTTAAATGTTTGAATATGAAATTATTCGTGATGGGATGAAATGTGATTTTAGCTTCTAAAATGTGAGAATTGGGTTTTCATGAGTGAATTAGGCCCGACTCAGTGGCCCGTGAAGAGACATAGGTTGTAAACTATGAAACACACCCCTTCCCCCCCCCCCAAAGGTGCGGAAACCTGAACCTACAGGGGAGGGCCCGGGTGGGCATCTACCCTCGGTGGCGGCTCCTGTTCTGGACGCAGCCCCCCCTCTTTATGCTGATCCCTCCGCCTTTGTAGAATCGGACCGTGGATCCTCGCCAGAGACCCCGTACTGGGGACCGTCGCAGGAGACCCCGGACTGGGGACCGTCGCTGGAGACCCCGGACTGGGGACCGTCGCTGGAGACCCCGGACTGTGGACCGTCGCTGGAGACCCCGGACTGTGGACCGTCGCTGGAGACCCCGGACTGGGGACCGTCGCTGGAGACCTCGGACTGTGGACCGTCGCTGGAGACCCCGGACTGTGGACCGTCGTTGGAGGTTGCAGACTGTGGACCGTCGTTGGAGGTTCCGGACTGTGGCCCGTCGTTGGAGGTTCCAGACTGTGGCCCATCATGGAGGTTCCGGACTGTGGACCGTCGTTGGAGGTTGCGGACTGTGGCCCGTCGTTGGAGGTTCTGGACTGTGGCCCGTTGTTGGAGGTTCCGGACTGTGAAACGATGCTGGAAGCTCTGGACTGGGAACTGTCGTCGGAAGCTCTGGACAGGGAACTGTCGCCAGAAGCTCTGGACTGTGGAGGCGTACTGGAGACCTGGTGCGTGGGACCGGTACAGGTGGCACCGGGCTGAAGACACGCACCTCAGGGCGAGTGCGGGGAGGAGGCACAGGACGTACTGGACTGTGGAGGCGTACTGGAGATCTGGTGCGTGGTGCCGGCACTGGTGGCACCGGGCTGAAGACACGCACCTCAGGACTAATGCGGGAAGCAGGCACAGAACGTACTGGACCGTGGAGGCGCACTGGAGATCTGGAGCGTAGAGCTGGCACAATGCGCACTGGCTGGATGCTCACTTGAGCCCGACAAGTGTTGGGCGCTAGCACAGGACGCACTGGGCTGTGCAGACGCACCGGAGACAGTACGCAGAGCCGGCGCAAGATATCCTGGTCCAAGGAGGTGTACTGGAGACCAGGAGCGCTGAGCCGGCACCATCCGTCCTGGCTAGATGCCCATTCTAGCCCGGCAAATGCGAGGAGCTGGAATAGAGCGCACCGGGCTATGAATGCGAACTGGAGACACCGTGCGCATCTCTGCATAACACGGTGCCTGACCAGTCACACGCTCCCCACGGTAAGCACGGCTTCCGTGCTAACTGTGTCCCCTCATATCGTTGCCGTTCCTCCTGCGCTATCTCCACCTGCTTCCATGGCAGGGTCTGCCATTACCTCCTCCCAGGTTCAGGATGTCCTCCACTCATTTTTCTCCCGAGCCCAGGATGTCCGCTCTTCATTAACACTCTGCTTGGTCCTTTTGTGGTGGGATCTTCTGTCACGTTCGTTATAAGGGCGGACCAAGGCGCAGCGTTGTATGCGTACATTCTTATTTATTAAAAGAATGAACACTGAACAAACTAACAAAATAACAAAACGAAACGTGAAGCAATACAAACGAGTGCTGACAGACACATAGACAAGATCCCACGAAACACAAAAGGGAAATGGCTACCTAAATATGATCCCCAATCAGAGACAACGATAAACAGCTCTGATTGACAACCATATCAGGCCAATTACAGAAATACAAACCCCCCTAGACCTACAACAACCCTAGACATACAAAAACCTAGACAATACAAAAACTAGCATACCCACCCTAGTCACACCCTGACCAAACCAAAATATAAAGAAAACAGAGATAACTAAGGTCAGGGCGTGACATTTAATGAGTGGGCTAGGACAGACATAGTCAATAAAACTACTTGTTCAACACTTTTGAAATGTACAGTGACAGAACATGGGCCGTTCTTACAGTATTCTGCCGATACACCAAGTCACAACCGTAGGATAAATACAGGTGGCATATAAATAGACAATGAAAGATCTTACAATATTCAATGATTACATTTTTCTAAAACAGCTGCATGTGCACCACCAAGTCAGAACAGTAGGCTAAGTTATGAGGGGGAAAGGAACCACATTATTAGGGTGAGGCACATGGGCTACTAACAGCTTACTACACAACAAACGTAGTATTACTTTCTTAGCAATAGTATACATATCTCCCTGGCATTTTTGCAGCATCATACAATATATTTTTGGACTCACATTGTTGTGCTGTGCTCACTTGAACAGGAAGGTGGTACTTGCGGGCAAATTTTGTCATCAAATTTTGTCATCAAAGTCTGGCATTCTTTGGATTTATAGGGGTTTCAAGAGGGAACTCCGAAAAAAACAAGGTTGAATCATGACATGAGTGATTTTCAGGCCAACTTGTAATTCCGAATTAGATGACCGTTCAAAAAGTATTTTCACAGATGGAACTTGTTTTTTTTAGTTCCCAGTTGTCTTGAACTCACTGAAGTCTTAGATTTCCCAGTTCCAAGTTTCCAGTTGTTTTGAACATGGCAGAAGTCATGCTGGATTGACAGCATGGCCAATGTATTCAACCTCTGGCCCATGGTGTTGAATGTTTATCCTTTTAAACTTGGAAAAGAGAAGATTAAACCCAGACTTGGACCACACACCCACTCCACTGACTAGCAGGCTAGGGATTCTTTTGAAACACTTGCAGCTAGTCACTGATTCCTTCCAAATCACTCATTGTTGAATTAGTGATTTTCAAACTTGTAGTGTAATGTTTATGTCCAATGGCCTATGAGCACCGACTCATTTTATTTATAATTTCTCTTCATATGAATTGAAAATAATTTGCCAGTAGATTGTCAACGTGATTCATGATGATGACTGCTTGTTTAGCTTGTTAGCTAAGATGTTTAAAGTATGATGTTGACATGATCAGTCCAATCAAAGCTACGGTAGCTGTAATGTGATTTGACTTAATTTTATCTGTAACCAATGACCTTGAGCTTTCTTGGATGGGCACTTCTAATGTAAATCAATGGCAGCACCCAAGGGTCTTGAATTTTCGAGCTCTCCCTGTAGATTTTGAAGTGATGTAGTGTCCCCATGAGTGACAGAACACTGAGCCAATCACGGCGCAACTAGAGAACATTAGCAACTCCTATGCTCCTTATTTTCCGCTGGCTGCCCCTCCACCACAGAAAGCACTGAGCTGGGCTGAAACACCTGCATTTTGGAGCTGCCTTACTCAAGAAAGCGAAAAAGAGGCCATGTTTGTATGCGGCTGTCACGCCCTGATCAGTTTCACCTGTAATTGTGCTTGTCTCCACCCCCTACCAGGTGTCTCCCAATTGTCCACATTATCCCCGGTGTATTTATACCAGTGTTTTCTGTTTGTCTGTTGCCAGTTCAAGTCTTACCAGCGTGTTTTTCCATTTATTTTAGGTTTTCTAGTCTTCCCTGTTCTGACCATTCTGCCTACCATGACCCTGCCTGCCGTTCGATACCTCATTGACTCTGCCCTGGACTACAGACCATTCTGCCTGCCCTGACCCTGCCTGCCTGCCGCACTGTACCTCTTCGACTCTGCCCTGGATTACTGACCTCTGCCTGCCCTCGACCTGCTCTGGCCTGTCCCCTCGTATTATAAATATTATGAGAACTGTACTATCCGCCTCCTGTGTCTGCATCTGGATCATATCCTGAGTTTTGATAGCAGCTTTCTTAACTCAATTATTATTATGTTTACATTGTCTGCAAATTGATTTGTGACATGTATTAATGGCACATGCTAAACACTTGCTAAACAAGTGGGGCTCAAAACAGTTGGAGCTCTGCCCCACCTGTCCTTACTCAACAAATGCATCCAACAAGAAGCGATTCATTATCATTCATACACATATCCTCCACTCCAATTTGAGACCATTTCCTTTCTGTTCCAGTTTTCCTACTACTGTGGTCCATTCAGAACAGTCATCTTCATCAACTTTGCTGGATGGGCTGTTTGATTCGAACTCAGCATCCACTTCATCTTTTTCCTGAACCAGAACCGTAGATGACCTCTAACTGGCTTCTTGGAGATAGGCCCGTTATATACTAATCAGACAGCACAAAGTGTACTGTAAACACCAGCCAGAGAGGCTTGTAGGAAGTAAAAACAAAGGGCAGTGACTATAACAGCTGCTACAGAATCACAGTGTTTCACAGAATATAGTAATAATCAGTGTGTCCTCAGTCCTTATACCTCCAGTCTGGTATCAATCACTATCAACAGATATGAGTATAATCCAATACATACAGCCTCTAGTTTAGCGACCATCAAGTGTTACAAACAGAACAATGGAAATCATGAGTATTACAGAAAGGGAAAATATAAAAATAAATAGTGTTAATAACTCTAAACTGAATATGAACTTTATTCATCTTAAATATTCATATGACATACACCAGTGACTTTAAGTCTTTAGTTTAGTGCACATCAATCAGTCAATGTGTGTGTGGGATGAGAGTAAAAGCCCATTTATGCTTGCTCTGGAATATGTGTTCCAGATGCTCTGTACAGAAGGTGTGACGGAGGCTTGCAGAGGCCAAATCGAGCTCCTTACTGCTTCACTGTGCGCCTCCTAAATTTTGTAAAAGAATCTGCATAGTAGAGGTCTTCACGATCCAAAAAGTTGGACCTGGTCCTAAATGGTTCCAACCCACTTTCTGTAGCTACTAAGTCACTCCATCCAGTCCATTATTACCACCGGCAGCCCATACAGGAAAAGGTCTTCATGAGGCAGGATTATTATTATTATTTGTATTTTTTATTTGACCCCTTTTTCTCCCCATATCATGGTATCCAGTTGTTTTTAGTAGCTACTATCTTGTCTCATCGCTACAACTCTCGACGGGCTCGGCAGAGACGAAGGTTGAAAGTCATGCGTCCTCCGATACACAACCCAACCAAGCCGCACTGCTTCTTAACACAGCGCAACCCAGAAGCCAGCCGCACCAACGTGTTGGAGGAAACACCGTGCACCTGGCAACCTTGGTTAGCGCGCACTGCGCCCGGCCCGCCACAGCAGTCGCTGGTGCGCGATGAGACAAGGACATCCCTACCGGCCAAGCCCTCCCTAACCCGGACAACGCTAGGCCAATTGTGCGTCGCCCCACGGACCTCGTGGCCGCTCTCTCTCTATTGTCGGAACTGTTTCATAATTTCATGTGTTTATTGTTTGTCTATCTTTTTTTATGTATTTGTCTACAAGTTTATTTATGTTTACAACAAGCAAGAGGAAGATATCAAAATAGGGGAATAATTGTACGGAATACATTTGTACGGAATACATTTGTACTGTAGTGAAGCCGAGTAATGAAAGGTCTCTTTCATGATCATGTGAAATCAATTGCTATGGAAATGTTAGGATGTGTTTTTCAATTATGTTAAAGGTAATTATGATGCAACTATGATGGTGATACGATATACACTGCTCAAAAAATAAAGGGAACACTTAAACAACACAATGTAACTCCAAATCAATCACACTTCTGTGAAATCAAACTGTCCACTTAGGAAGCAACACTGATTGACAATACATTTCACATGCTGTTGTGCAAATGGAATAGACAACAGGTGGAAATGATAGGCAATTAGCAAGACACCCCCAATAAAGGAGTGGTTCTGCAGGTGGGGACCACAGACCACTTCTCAGTTCCTATGCTTCCTGGCTGATGTTTTGGTCACTTTTGAATGCTGGCGGTGCTTTCACTCTAGTGGTAGCATGAGACGGAGTCTTCAACCCACACAAGTGGCTCAGGTAGTGCAGCTCATCCAGGATGGAACATCAATGCGAGCTGTGGCAAGAAGGTTTGCTGTGTCTGTCAGCGTAGTGTCCAGAGCATGGAGGCGCTAAGTCCGCAATGTTAAGTACGCAAGCTAGATCCCTGCAATGTCTCATTAAAGATCGAGATAACTTTTCTGTACTCTCTGGACTAAAACTTAATTATGATAAGTGTACAGTATTACGTATTGGATCCATAAAAAATACAACTTTTACATTACTTTTCAGCTTACCTATAAAATGGGCTGATGGTGAAGTAGACATACTCGGGATTCATATCACAAAATATATAAATAAGCTCTCCACAATGAATTTCAATAGAACTTATAAAAATAGACCATGGAGAGGTAAATACCTGTCTATTTATGGAAAAATGTATTAATTGAAAATGATACTTTTTTTCAAAGTATCTGTCTTTTTCAAACAAGCATTGCAGAGCTGGCTACAATTTCAATTTCATCCCCCTGAAAAGATAGAACAAATATTACAACAAATATTATGGAAAAACTCAAATGTGCTGGTTGATAAAATACCTGTATTTATGGGAAAGATATTTGAAAAGGGTATTTTTGTTCTTAAATGATATTGTAAATTGTAATGGTAGAGTCATGTCCTTCATGGAGTTATCAGAATTGTATGGGAAGGTCTGCTCAATCCAAGAGTAAAACCAATTGATTACAGCATTGCCCCAGAAATGGAGGAGGCGGGTGGCAGCGGGAGGAGGTAGGGAACTGGTCTGTCTGCCCAATATAAAGGATCAAAACTGGTGGAGGAATAAAAATAGCATGAATAGGAAAGTATACCAGTTCATTTGATAACCAGGATGTTGACAACTGTGCCATACAGATTGCAAAATAGTAGGGAAGAGATTTTTGATGTACCGATTGCATGGTACAGGCTGTATGAGTTGATATATAAAACAACGCAAAATTATTATATAGAATTCTTGCCACCAACAATATGTTGAATATTTGGGGCATAAAATCATCGAAGTTTTGCAGATTTTGTTGTGAGGATACAGAATCAATAGACCATTTATTTTGGTATTGCCCTCAGGTAGCCTGTTTCTGGTCTCAGGTTCAGGAATGGCTGAAAATCCATAGCATTGATCTAAAATTGACCCTAGATCTGGAGAGACCAGGTCAGTCAATTACTAATATACTAATTATCTTAGTAAAAGTATTTATCTTCAACACGCAATCTGTAGATTTTATTCGATTAGATAGATTGAAATTGTATGTTAAACATCATAGCATAGTTGAAAGATATGTGTTGCGTAAAAACATGAAGTGGAATTGGAGACAAGTGGGAGTGGAGTTGCTGTGTGAGAGAGAGAATGATGGTCAAAAGATAAAGGGGGAAAAAAGTCCAAATAAAACATGATAAAAGTACATTTGAATGACACTAAGTGGCAGTGTTTTTACAACTAATGCCGGTTTGTCTGAGGCTGATGACGTGGAGGTGTTTGTACATGTTACGAATCCCTTTTGGCCCGACAGTCTAGGGGGATGGTAATGAGACCCGTAACATAACTCATGCAAATTATTATTGTGACAAAGTAAAAGTGTGAACGAAATAACCACGACAACAGAAATCTACCGTCAAACTCCAGGTTTATTTATAAACACACGGTAATGGGGGGAGCAGGAAAAGGGGCTGAGCTGGACCCAAGAAAAGAAACAATAAGTATTCAAAAACACCCCTAAGCTAGACTAGCCTACTTTAACAACAGCTAACTAACCAAAAATACAGTGGGTGTTCCGCCCAGTTCTAACTAGTGTATTTAACAAAGTTCACCTACGGGTAGTGTATGCCCATGGGCGACTTGTCTTGTTTCCCCCTTTTCCCACCAGCAACAAACAAACACCATAACCAAAAACAATACTCACAGGTGATGACAAAGTGCTAGGGAGGTGCTTAAACAAAAGAGAGGTTAAGACACAAAGCGAGAGTGAAACACAGAGACCTACAGACATGGCATTTACAGAGAGATTGAGCGAGAGATTGAGCTAGAGATTGAGCTAGAGATTGAGCGAGAGATTGCTCTAGAACAAACAAATGATGGGGTTTTTAAACCATGGGGAAGGAGCTGTGATAGGGTAGGAAATAGGAGGAGGTGTGTCTTCTGATTGATGATTGATTGTTGACTGATTGGGGAGTGATGATTTTCACCTGTGAGGGGAGAAGGAGAGAAAAGAAACACACACACAGGATACACACACACACAGGATAACTGTATCCGTAACAGTACACATGCATATACACACACACTCTCATTCAAATAAACACATACAAGAACACACATACATGTAATAGTGCCAGACATGCACACAAACCTATAAAGTAGGCATTGCTGTTATGATTTCAGTTGTCCTTGATGTCCTTTGTTTAAAATGTATAATTTTAGTTTAAAGAAATGCATTGCTGTTTTCTTCTGTCTCTTCTTTTTTTCTCTTTAGTTCATTATCTTGGTTGTTGGTGCCGTGGGGGGTTCTTGGGGGTGGGGAATGGAATTCATTGTATTTTATTTTTATTTTTTTCTTCCGGGAGGGGAGGGGTCTCAAATGGTTGAGGGACAGCTATTGGGGAACTGTGGGGGATCTTGGAGGGTTCGGGTTTCACAAGATTGTGATAATGAAAAAGGAAACTATGACATATATTTTATATCACTATCATGCACACGCACTCACACATGAGGATGGCTCTGTTGCGGAAAGACTGATACATGTTTGATAGTGTCTTGATGCTGTATTGTTTGATAGTGTCTTGATGCTGTATTGTTTGATAGTGTCTTGATGCTGTATTGTTTGATAGTGTCTTGATGCTGTATTGTTTGATAGTGTCTTGATGCTGTATTGTTTGATAGTGTCTTGATGCTGTAGTGTTTGATAGTGTCTTGATGCTGTATTGTTTGATAGTGTATTGATGCTGTAGTGTTTGATAGTGTCTTGATGCTGTATTGTTTGTCCTTCATGTTCTAATACTTTAATGTTACCTCTTCCTTGTGTTTTTTGTAATAAATAATTATTTTAAAAACATTTTTTAGAACACCGCAGTAAACACAGTGAAAGGCTGATCTCCTACCATGTATGTTGCAAGAGCCCACAGAGAATGTGATCCTGAACCTGAAAGGGGGTGAGAACCGTATCCGTGAGTATTTTCACAGTGGTCTGAAACGACTGACCTAAAAAGTTTTGGTACGAAACACATCCTTAATTCCCACTCTCCTCTTTTTACCTCATTGCAAAAAGTCAATAGATTTGGCTGCATAGCTAATAGCACATGAAATGTCTTATTATACAATTACTGTATGGGATAAGGAACAATTTATACAAATACACACAGATATACCTTCTTACTGCGTTGACAAATGAATGAACAAACGAAAGAACACGTGCTCATGGTTTTGAAAGTGTTCACTACTTCCAGGTGTTTTCACTGGCTATTCTTTGTTGTAAGAGTCAGACAACTTCCTGAGGCGGGTGTCCGCGTGTGGAGGTGGGGTTTCAAGCTGATAAAGATTGAGGGTCAGACAACTTCCTGAGGCGGGTGTCCGCGTGTGGAGGTGGGGTTTCAAGCTGATAAAGATTGAGGGTCAGACAACTTCCTGAAGCGGGTGTCCGCGTGTGGAGGTGGGGTTTCAAGCTGATAAAGATTGAGGGTCAGACAACTTCCTGAGGCGGGTGTCCGCGTGTGGAGGTGGGGTTTCAAGCTGATAAAGATTGAGGGTCAGACAACTTTCTGAGGCGGGTGTCCGCGTGTGGAGGTGGGGTTTCAAGCTGATAAAGATTGAGGGTCAGACAACTTCCTGAGGCGGGTGTCCGCGTGTGGAGGTGGGGTTTCAAGCTGATAAAGATTGAGGGTCAGACAACTTCCTGAGGCGGGTGTCCGCGTGTGGAGGTGGGGTTTCAAGCTGATAAAGATTGAGGGTCAAACAACTTCCTGAGGCGGGTGTCCGCGTGTGGAGGTGGGGTTTCAAGCTGATAAAGATTGAGGGTCAGACAACTTCCTGAGGCGGGTGTCCGCGTGTGGAGGTGGGGTTTCAAGCTGATAAAGATTGAGGGTCAGACAACTTTCTGAGGCGGGTGTCCGCGTGTGGAGGTGGGGTTTCAAGCTGATAAAGATTGAGGGTCAGACAACTTCCTGAGGCGGGTGTCCGCGTGTGGAGGTGGGGTTTCAAGCTGATAAAGATTGAGGGTCAGACAACTTCCTGAGGCGGGTGTCCGCGTGTGGAGGTGGGGTTTCAAGCTGATAAAGATTGAGGGTCAGACAACTTCCTGAGGCGGGTGTCCGCGTGTGGAGGTGGGGTTTCAAGCTGATAAAGATTGAGGGTCAGACAACTTCCTGAGGCGGGTGTCCGCGTGTGGAGGTGGGGTTTCAAGCTGATAAAGATTGAGGGTCAGACAACTTCCTGAGGCGGGTGTCCGCGTGTGGAGGTGGGGTTTCAAGCTGATAAAGATTGAGGGTCTGCCCGATTACATTGCAGAAGGAAGTCAGATCTTTCAACACCTCGATAGGTATTTAACATGTCTGCCAACCATATCATAATATATAGCAACCTGATGCCCGACTGCACAGTCGATGACGTGGCACACAATGCAATGTCTGCGCATCTAGTCGGGCAGGAACTCAACCCATGACTCATCTGTCCCATAATGGCGCCTGTAAGCGCATGGGCAGCACCATTGAGGCCATCTCCAGTCAATTTCTACTTCTATGAGTTGGTAAACAAACTGAAAAGGTGCATACTCAAATCAAATCTAAATCTAATTGTATTTGTCACATGCCCCGAATACAACAGGTGTAGACCTGAACGTGAAATGCTTACTAACAAGCCCTTAACCAACAATGCAGTTCAAGAAATAGAGTTAAGAAACTATTTACTAAATAAACAACAATAACAATACCCAGGCTATATAAAGGGGGTACCGGAACCGAGTCAATGACCATACCTGGGCCATACCCACTACCCTCTGTAGCACCTTAAGGTCAGATGCCGAGCAGTTGCCATACCAGGTGGTGAAGCAACCGGTCAGGATGCTCTCGATGGTGCAGCTGTAGAACTCCTGAGGAGGAAAAGGTGTTGTCATGCCCTCTTCACGACTGTCTTGGTGTGTTTAGACCATGATTGTGGGTTGGTGATGTGGACACCAAGGAACTTGAAACTCTCGACCCTCTCCACTACAGCCCCGGGGTGTGTTTGGCCCTCCTTTTCCTGTAGTCCACAATCATCTCCATTGTCTTGCTCACATAGAGGGAGAGGAGGTTGTCCTGGCACCACACTGCCAGATCTCTGACCTCCTCCCAACAGGATGAAGCCGGTGACTGAGGTGGAATACTCCTCAATGCCATTGGATGAATCCCAGAACATATTCCATCTGTGCAAGGAAAACAGTCCTGTAGCATAGCAGTTGCATCATCTGACCACTTCCATATTAAGCGAGTCAATGGTGTATCCTGCTTTAGTTTTTGCTTGCAATTAGGAATCAGGAGGATAGAATTATGGTCAGATTTGCCAAATGGAGGGCGAGGGAGAGCTTTGTATGCATCTCTGTGTGTGGAGTAAAGGTGGTATAGAGTTTTTTCCCCTCTGGTTGCATGGGACATGCTGGTACAAATTAGGTAAAAATTATTTAAGTTTTCCTGCATTAAAGTCCCCGGCCACTAGGAGCGCCACTTCTGGATGAGCATTTTCTTGTTTGCTTATGGCCTTTTACAGCTCGTTGAGTGAGGTCTAGTGCCAGCATCAGTTTTTGGCGGTAAATAGATGGCTACGAAAAATATAGATGAAAGCTCTCTTGGTAGATAGTGTGGTCTACAGTTTTCATGAGGTACTCTACCTCAGGCGAGCAATACCTTGAGACCGCCTTAATATTAGACATCGCACACCAGCTGTTATTGACAAATAGACACACCCCCACCCCTCGTCTTACCGTACATAGCTGTTTTGTCCTGCCGATGCACAGACAACCCAGCCATCTGAATATTATGTGTCGTTGTTCAGTCACGACTCAGTGAAACATAAGATATTACAGTTTTTAATGTCCCGTTGGTAGGATAGTCTCGAAAGGAGATCATCCGGTGTATTTTCCAGTGATTGCATGTTGGCCAATAGAACTGATGGTAGAGGCGGGTTACCCACTCGCCGACAAATTCTAACAAGGCACCCCGATCTCCGCCCCCTGTATTTCCGCAAATGACGGGATTTGGGCCTGGTCTCGGAGAAGCAGCATCCGTTCTCTCCTTCACGTCGGACTCAATAAAGAAGTCCAGTTCGAGATGAGTAATCGCTGTTCTGATGTCCAGAAGGTATTTTCGGTCATAAGAGACGGTAGCAGCAACATTTTGTACAAAATAAGTTACAAACAATGCAAAAAAACCACACAAAATAGCACCGTTGGTTAAGAGCCCGTAAAACCGCAGCTACCCCCTGCGGCGCCATTATGTAATTATGTAATAGTGCCACCTGTGTGTTGTTTGGACAGGTATAAAGCCAAGGTTGGCAATTTACTGCCACCTGCAATTATGGAATGTTTACTCACAAGTATAATTCATTGGCTGATCCCTCCTGATGACCTGAATGGAATTATGTGATCCTTAGAAGTTCCACCTAGTTGACTACTTCAAAAAGGTGGAAGTCCTCAATGGCGCTGCCCATGCTAAAACGCCACTATAGTCCTCTGTACATCTCTATGCTCTGAGTGCAAACTCGGTCAGCAGGAACAATGTGCTGTCCAGATTATTTACTTTTAAATCACCACACTTTACAGGAACTATACATTTTTATGATGGAAACAAAGCCTACCTTTGAACAGTCTACAATATAAACTGTTTCCCATACATTGCAGACACTTTCAATGATTGGTTTTGTTTTTTATTCCTTTTGTCCTGCAGAGAGCAAGATTATGTCCCTCCACCCTCTACTGAATATGTCCCTCCACCCTCTACTGAATATGTCCCTCCACCCTCTACTGAATATGTCCCTCCACCCTCTACTGAATATGTCCCTCCACCCTCTACTGAATATGTCCCTCCACCCTCTGCTGAATATGTCCCTCCACCCTCTGCTGAATATGTCCCTCCACCCTCTGCTGAATATGTCCCTCCACCCTCTACTGAATATGTCCCTCCACCCTCTACTGAATATGTCCCCTCACCCTCTGCTGAATATGTCCCTCCACCCTCTGCTGAATATGTCCCTCCACCCTCTACTGAATATGTCCCTCCACCCTCTACTGAATATGTCCCTCCACCCTCTGCTGAATATGTCCCCTCACCCTCTGCTGAATATGTCCCTTCACCCTCTGCTGAATATGTCCCTTCACCCTCTGCTGAATATGTCCCTTCACCCTCTGCTGAATATGTCCCTTCACTCACTGCTGAATATGTCCCTCCACCCTCTGCTAAATATGTCCCTCCACCCTCTGCTGAATATGTCCCTCCACCCTCTGCTGAATATGTCCCTCCACCCTCTCTGTCCCTGAATATGTCCCTCCACCCTCTACTGAATATGTCCCTCCACCCTCTGCTGAATATGTCCCTCCACCCTCTGCTGAATATGTCCCTCCACCCTCTGCTGAATATGTCCCTCCACCCTCTACTGAATATGTCCCTCCACCCTCTGCTGAATATGTCCCTCCACCCTCTGCTGAATATGTCCCTCCACCCTCTGCTGAATATGTCCCTCCACCCTCTGCTGAATATGTCCCTCCACCCTCTGCTGAATATGTCCCTCCACCCTCTGCTGAATATGTCCCTCCACCCTCTGCTGAATATGTCCCTTCACCCTCTGCTTAATATGTCCCTTCACCCTCTGCTGAATATGTCCCTCCACCCTCTGCTGAATATGTCCCTTCACCCTCTGCTGAATATGTCCCTCCACCCTCTACTGAATATGTCCCTCCACCCTCTGCTGAATATGTCCCTTCACTCACTGCTGAATATGTCCCTCCACCCTCTGCTAAATATGTCCCTTCACTCACTGCTGAATATGTCCCTCCACCCTCTACTGATTAAGGTTTTTTGTGTGCCTAACTATTTGTTTCTCAAAATAAGATGCTGCAAGGTGATAAACATTGTCCCATTTGCATTTGGGTGGGAATATCTGTGGCTGTGGCTGAGGCTGGGGTTAATGTAGATTGACAGGTTGTCTCTGCTTGTGTATTCCCGTGGTGTGGGTAGC
>NC_088396.1:30330368-30335368 GCF_034236695.1 Oncorhynchus nerka | reverse complement strand
GTGAGGTCTTGCACCACTTCGCTACAGCTGTATACTTACCCTCAGCAGGAGAAGGATTCAATATTCCTTTAAGCATTTAGGGAGCATCATTCACTCTGGCTGGCAGAAAACTGCCCTGAATACAAACCATTCCATTAGTGAAATTACCCTGAGAGATGGAGGGAGAGAGAACGAGAGGGAGAGGGAGGGAGAGAGAGAGAAATTCCAGAAATTAAATAACGTGGAAAATTTGCTTAGCACCAGTGAATGTCACTTAGAGAGCCTTAGCGTGGGGTAAATAATGATATTTTTTTGTGTGTTTGTCTGAATGTGCTCAAGTAGAAACAGCAATTAGCGCTAACGATAAACAGCAGCTGAACAGAGCTCTCCCTTCACTGAGACTCTTACTGTATGTGGCTGTTTTCTAACAGTATGGTGTGTGTTCTCTGCCTGGGCTAATGGACCACCATTATGTGCTCCTATTGAATAGAATTATAGTTCTAGTTACTGTTTCACTCAGGTAAAGGTGATGAGAGAACGCGGATGTGTTGTATACAGTTACCCATATGTGGCTACTGGTCTGTGAGCAGCTGTTGTGTTCATGGAAGGCTACTTGCTCCCTCGCATTGAACGATTCAACAAATCAGGCATCATCGCAATGTGAATTTCTATAACACCTGCAATAAATCATCTTGGCATGCCATTCAGTCTAACCTATAATAACTATCTGTCTCTCCGCTGTATGTGAGTCATAAGACAAGGCGTCCTGTATCAGTGTATCCCTAACCACCATCCATAATATATTAAAGGCCGGTTAGCAACCATAAAGATATCTGTATTGATCTGCTAGTTCTGCTCTGCCTCTTTAGACTGAGAGACAAATACCCTGTGTGTGTGTGTGTGTGTGTGTGTGTGCGCGTGTGTGTTTTGTGTGTTAGACTAAGAGAGAAATTGCTCCTTTCCCCTCTCAAGGGAACTCATTTAATTTTGCATGGTGAGGGAGGGAGTGAGAGAGAGAGAGAGAGGGGGAGACAGAGACAGAGAGAGAGAGATATATAGAGAGGGGGAGACAGAGACAGAGAGAGAGAGAGAGAGAGAGAGAGAGAGAGAGAGAGAGAGAGAGAGAGAGAGAGAGATGAGAGAGAGAGAGAGAATGAGAGAGAGAGAGAGCGAGAGAGAATGAGAGAGAGAGACTTTTGACTTTTGGTCTTTCTTTATTGAAACATTCTCAATTCATTTAAAACTCACCCCCCCACTCCTAAAATAAAAAAATAAAAAAATAAAAATATATCCTGTACAAATCACCATACACAAAAAACCTCTCCTACAACCGTATATCCAAAACATCTTCCCCAGCAATACAGACAGCCCCCCCAACACACCATATCTCCTCAAACATCTCCACACATTTGATCATTTTATAGAACTCAAACTCAACCCTAAGGCGCGCAGAGACCATCCCATTAAACAGTAGTAAAGGGTCTGTTATCCCCCCACCTTTGACCCTGTTCCTCCTTGTTAGCCAAATAGCTAACTTTGCCTGAGTAAACAGAAAATTCAACAAAACACATTTTTCTTTCTCCTTACTCGATACCTGTATCCCATTATAAACATCCCAACAGCAAAAACCACCCCCAACCTGTCACACAGACATTCCAACAGGGACATTAATGGCATTAACCTGGTGCACACAGAAAACACATGAATTACAGTTTCTTTCATTTGACAGAAAGGACACCCCTGCCCAATTCCCGGATCAACCCGTGCCAACCAGCTGTTAGTGGCCAGGGCTCCATGAAGAACCCTCCACTGGAGGTCCCCTGACCTCTTTGGTACTGGGGGTTTGTAGAGCGCCCTCCATCTAAAACCCACCATACTCTCCGCCCCACATACCCCCTGCCACTGATGTGCCTTCACTCCTGTTAGGCTTCTAATGCTCCTAACCTTAACGCAGAGGTTGTAGAGGGCTTTACCTCCCACCCCTCAAACTCCCCAGGCTCGGAGTGTTAAAATCTAACAAGTCCTCCAGACCCCCTTGCCAGTCTCCAGTCTCTGCCGTCTGCAGTGGCGGGAACATTGGCCCCTCTCCCTTTGGCCTCTCAAACACCCCCTTACCGGCTCAGACAGTGCCTCCTAGACCTCCTCCAGGAATCTCTCCAGCAGCCTAAGAGACGTTATTCCTGTTTGTTGCGCCAAGACCTCCGGGGTTTTCCACCCCTCCTCTCCCAGCAGTCTCAGGTCACCCAGCCTTTGTAAACCCCCTGCCATCAGTTGCCTCTGCAGGTTGGCCGACTGAACCGATCTCAAAGGGATGGCTGGGTTGTGGAAGATAGGCTCCTCCCACACCCACTGCCCAGGCTCCACACCCCCTTCTCGTGTGGGCCTTAGCAGCTGCCAGGCCCTCAGCACCGCAGAGTAAAACTCTGAGAGACCTGCTGTACTCAGCCTCTCCAGCTTCATGAGGAACAGCTGCCGGTCCAAACCTAATCCGCCAGCTCTCCTCAGCAGCGCGCATGCTGGTTCCCTCCAGCCAACATCAGTGTGGTACAGCAGTCTCTGCACCGCCTTTAGTCGGAAAGCAGCCATCCTGCTCTCCAGTTCCACCAGGCCCTGTCCTCCTTCGTGGACGGTCATGTACAAAACTGCTGCCTTCAGCCAGTGATGTCCCGACCAAAAGAAGTCCACCAGCTTGCGTTGCAGGTCTGCAAGCAGACCGGCGGGGGTTGAGGACAGCCAGTTTATGCCACAAGGAAGATGCCACCAGGTTGTTGATTATCAGCACCCTCCCTCTATATGACACTTGGGACAGGAGCCACCTCCACCTGGCCAGTCTTGACACCACTGCCTGTGACAGCCCCTCCCAGTTCTTGCTGACCCACCTCTCCGAGCCCAGGTACACCCCCAACACTTTAAGCCCTTCACAACCCCACTGCAAACCCCCTGGAAGCAGAGGAGGAGCCCTATCCCCCCATGCCCCACATAACAGAGCTTTGCTCTTTCCCCAGTTTACCTTAGCTGATGAAGCTCCCTCGTACACCTTCAGACTGGTCTCTAGTTCCTGCTTATCTTGCCCATCCCTGACCATCACAGAAACATCATCTGCATATGCTGAGACTGCTATTCCTGTCACCACATCCATGCATGTCCAGCACACTCCCCGCAGTCTCCTGCGTAGCAGTCCTAAAAAAGGCTCAATGGCTAGTGTGTACAGCTGCCCAGATAGAGGGCATCCTTGTCTAATCCCCCGTCTCACCCAGACTGGCCTACTGAGCCCCCCTCCCACCTTAACCATACATGACGCCCCAGCATACAACAGCTTCACACAGGTCACAAAACTCTTCCCAAACCCAAACACAGACATCACATTAAACAGATACTCATGATCCACTCTATCAAAAGCCTTCTCTTGATCTAAAGAGACCAGTCCAAAGTTCACATTAGAACCTCTCGACAAGTCCAACATGTCCCTAATCAAGAACAAGTTGTCCGTGATTGAGCGTCCCGGTACACAATATGTCTGGTCCTTGTGTATTATAGAGTCCAGATGGGACTTCAGTCTGTTAGAGAGGACCTTGGCAAAAATCTTGTAGTCCGCACAGAGTAATGCCACAGGCCTCCAGTTCTTAAGTTCACACAAGTCCCCTTTGTTGGGCAGGAGAGTCAGAGCCGCCCGACGGCAGCTCATCGGCAACTCTCCTACCCCGACGCATTCACGCAACACGCAAAAGAAATCCTGTCCAATTGTTCCCAGAATTTTTGTAAAATTCCACTGGAAGTCCATCGACCCCGGGTGCACGACCGGGGACATCTGGGTTACTGCCTCTGCCAGTTCATGTGACAACAGAGGAATGTCCATTTCATCCCTCTGTGCCCGAGAGAGCTTAGGGAGTCCTGCGAACAAGACCTGAGCACACATAGGATCACACATTTCTGCCCTATACAATTCAGTATAAAACTCCACAGTCCGCTCCCGCATCTCCCCCACCACAGAGGTCACCCACCCATCAGACAGCCGTAGACAATGCATACCCTTGGCTTCACTGCTCTGTCTTTCCAAACCAAAGAAGAAGGAGCTGGGAGCATCCATCTCCTTGAGCATGGAGAACCTAGCTCTTACAAGTGCTCCCTTTGCTTTAACCTGGAAAAAACTGCCCAGGTCCCTACGTAATTCGGCTAAGTTAGCCTGGAGGCCTACATTGCCTTGCCCCACCATCTCTACCTCCATCTCACTAATACACCGCTCTAGTTCCCCCAATACTCTCCTAGCCTCTGAGGATGAGAGAGCTGTGTACTGTTGACAGAAAAGCCGAATTTGCACTTTCCCCACATCCCACCATTGACTCAGAGACTCATACTCTCTTCGCTGCCCCCATCTTTCCCAAAAAGTCTGGAAACCTGAGCAAAAAGTGGCATCTTGTAAGAGCTTTACATTGAACTTCCAATAAGATGCCTGCCGGGGCCCTGGTGAAATAGACAGCCGAGCCATGGTTATGTGGTGATCCGAAAACCCCACTGGGAGAATGGTAGCACCCAGCAGCCTATTGCTCTGATTCCTGGACATGTAAAAACGATCAAGTCGAGCTGCACTCACCCTAGCACCAAAAACCTTCACCCACGTATACTGTCTTGTGTTTGGATGTTTAGTTCTCCAAACATCCACTAGGTCAAACTGATTAAAGATGTCCCTTAACACTCCCACTGACACTGAATGAGGCTCTTCCCCATTTCTGTCTTTTGTAAAATCCATTGTACAGTTCCAGTCACCAGCGTCTCCTCAGACGCTACTTGTGAGAGTTCCTGTCTAAGACTCCCAAATAGAACCCCTCTTTCTCTCCCTGTGTTAGGCGCATACACATTTATAAAGACAAAAACCATGTTGTTAATTTCTGCTTTAACAACAAGCAACCTACCCCTACACACCTCCTTTGAGGAGCAAATTTTTACAGCCAGACCCGGTGCAAAAAGGACTGCCACCCCTGCACTAAGATTTGTCCCATGGCTCAACACACTTGCCCCTTTCC
>NC_088396.1:30220368-30322868 GCF_034236695.1 Oncorhynchus nerka | reverse complement strand
AAAAAGAGGAATAGCGAGACACGTCAACTGTGTGTTGTTATTGTTGTTGATAGTGTAGTGTTAGATAAGAAGAAATGGACACCCTCTTTAGAAAACGTTTCCCTGGTAATGGGTTGATTCCCCTTGCTGCCAGAACTGCTATATGCTTTCTCAGAACCAGTGGGGTGGAAGAGGGATCTTTACTACAGACTCTTTGCTACAGACTCTTTACTACAGACTCTTTGCAACAGACTCTTTGCAACAGACTCTTTGCAACAGACTCTTTACTACAGACTCTTTGCTACAGACCCTTTGCTACAGACCCTTTGCTACAGACCCTTTACTACAGACTCTTTACTACAGACTCTTTACTACAGACTCTTTACCACAGACTCTTTACCACAGACTCTTTACCACAGACTCTTTACCACAGACTCTTTACCACAGACTCTTTACCACAGACCCTTTACCACAGACTCTTTGCTACAGACTCTTTACTACAGACTCTTTACTACAGACTCTTTACCACAGACTCTTTACTACAGACTCTTTGCTACAGACCCTTTGCTACAGACCCTTTGCTACAGACTCTTTGCTACAGACTCTTTGCTACAGACTCTTTTTACCACAGACTCTTTACAGACTCTTTACCACAGACTCTTTACTACAGACTCTTTACTACAGACTCTTTACTACAGACTCTTTACTACAGACTCTTTACTACAGACTCTTTACTACAGACTCTTTGCTACAGACTCTTTACCACAGACTCTTTACCACAGACTCTTTACCACAGACTCTTTACTACAGACTCTTTACTACAGACTCTTTACTACAGACTCTTTACTACAGACAGACTCTTTACTACAGACTCTTTACTCTTTACCACAGACTCTTTACTACAGACTCTTAGACTCTTTGACTACAGACTCTTTACTACAGACTCTTTACCACAGACTCTTTACCACAGACTCTTTACTACAGACTCTTTACCACAGACTCTTTACAGACTCTTTACCACAGACTCTTTACACAGACTCTTTAGACTCTTTACTACAGACTCTTTACTACAGACTCTTTGCTACAGACTCTTTACCACAGACTCTTTACTACAGACTCTTTGCTACAGACTCTTTACTACAGACTCTTTTTACTACAGACTCTCTTTGCTACAGACTTACAGACTCTTTACTACAGACTCTTTACTACAGACTCTTTACAGACTACAGACTCTTTAGACTACAGACTCTTTACTACAGACTCTTTACCACAGACTCTTTACCACAGACTCTTTACTACAGACTCTTTACTACAGACTCTTTACTACAGACTCTTTACTACAGACTCTTTCTACAGACTCTTTACTACAGACTCTTTACTACAGACTCTTTGCTACAGACTCTTTACTACAGACTCTTTACTACAGACTCTTTACTACAGACTCTTTACTACAGACTCTTTACCACAGACTCTTTACTACAGACTCTTTACTACAGACTCTTTACTACAGACTCTTTACTACAGACTCTTTGCTACAGACTCTTTACTACAGACTCTTTACCACAGACTCTTTTTACCACAGACTCTTTACAGACTCTTTACCACACAGACTCTTTACTACAGACTCTTTACTTTACAGACTCTTTACTACAGACTCTTTACTACAGACTCTTTACTACAGACTCTTTCTACAGACTCTTTACTACAGACTCTTACTACAGACTTTACCAGACTCTTTACCACAGACTCTTTACTACCAGACTCTTTACTACAGACTCTTTACTACAGACTCTTTACCACAGACTCTTTACTACAGACTCTTTACTACAGACTCTTTACTACAGACTCTTTACCACAGACTCTTTACTACAGACTCTTTACTACAGACTCTTTACCACAGACTCTTTACCACAGACTCTTTACCACAGACTCTTTACTACAGACTCTTTACTACAGACTCTTTACTACAGACTCTTTACTACAGACTCTTTACTACAGACTCTTTACTACAGACTCTTTACTACAGACTCTTTACTACATACTCTTTGCTACAGACTCTTTACTACAGACCCTTTACTACAGACTCTTTGCTACAGACTCTTTACTACAGACTCTTTGCTACAGACTCTTTACTACAGACCCAACACTAAGTCTCAGGCATCACCCCAATGCCTTTCCCCCAAACCCAACCCCCTCTCCTTGCAGTGGAGCTCCTGCTGGGCATCAACTAAATCACTCTCAAAGATGGCAGCCCCTCCTCTCTCATGCGTAATGTAATTTGTGTGTTGAAGGTCAGCTGGATTCAGCGCTGCGGCGAGTCATTACGCTGGCTACTGTTGTTGCTGTGACGATTCAGCACCTGTCAACTCACCAACCAGGAAGAAAAGCAGGAGAGCTTCGGAACGGGTTTAAATTGCCGGGATGCTATTAAAGAGAGAGATTGGAACAGAGACTGATCATATTCAGGGTAGGGATGTTTATTTCAACCAGTGTTATCAATTCAATGCTGGAGTTTAATATACTGAAAGGAAAGCTAATTATTTACATCAGTTTACATTGTATTAGTCTATACACAATGGATGTTTAAAACATGACTATTTTTGACATTCTAAATATAACCTCAACCCATTGAAGAAGTGTCCTTGAGTCCCCAACAGGCCCTTATAAACCATCTACCGCCACACATTTGTCCTGTCCAGTTCTCCCCAGTCCGGTGCTCTAAGTGGGCCTAAGGATGCAGGCGACTCTATATTTAGCCACCACACAGAGCTATTTTAATCCATGAATACCCACTTAAACACAACCAGCTGTGGAGTACATTGGGATTAATCAGCTTGGTCAGAAATAAGCAGGATCTCTTTCTCTCCTCTCCTCTTCTCTCCTGCTCCCCATCTCCCTATCAGGTCTAAACAGGCCACAGGCCACTTAATGTTGATGAGATCAATGGTAGGACCATGGCTGGACACACACCATATTCATTACTCATCTACTGCAGCTCCATACACCACAACTGCTTAAAACAATCAATGCATATAAAGGTGATACAAACCGGTAAAGAATTGATCAGGAAGACACTCAGAATCAGAAGAACACTCAGTAGAACATATACAGCTAATTGCAAGGAAACACTTGAGTAAATGAGGGATACAAAGTATATTGAAGCAGGTGCTTCCACACAGGTGTAGTTCCTGAGTTCCTGGGAGTCACGTATAAAGATGCCCAGTTGCTCGTTATTTTGGAGAAATCTCAGTGTGTGTATTTCAGTCACCACATCTCAACCCAATTTAACACTTCTGGGAGATTCTGGAGTGGAGCCTGAGACGGCGTTTTCCACCACCATCAACAAAACACCAAATGATGGAATTTCTGGTGGAAGAATGGTGTCACATCCCTCCAGTAGAGTTCCAGACACCAGTAGAATCTATGCCAAGTGCATTGAAGCTGTTCTGGCTTGTGGTGGACCAATGTCCTATTAAGACCCTTCATGTTGGTGTTTGTATATTTGTTTATGTATTTGTATATATATTGTAACAATTGTCTATTGACTAATATTGGTATTACCACTAGGCCTGAAACTATCACCTAAAGACTTGCATAAGAAACACTGTCTTTGGCATACCTCTTGATGCTCTGATGTAACTGGCATACCTCTTGATGCTCTGATGTAACTGGCATACCTCTTGATGCTCTGATGTAACTGGCATACCTCTTGATGCTCTGATGTAACTGGCATACCTCTTGATGCTCTGATGTAACTGGCATACCTCTTGATGCTCTGATGTAACTGGCATACCTATTGATGCTCTGATGTAACTGGCATACCTCTTGATGCTCTGATGTAACTGGCATACCTCTTGATGCTCTGATGTAACTGGCATACCTCTTGATGCTCTGATGTAACTGGCATACCTATTGATGCTCTGATGTAACTGGCATACCTCTTGATGCTCTCATGTAACTGGCATACCTCTTGATGCTCTGATGTAACTGGCATACCTCTTGATGCTTTGATGTAACTGGCATACCTCTTGATGCTTTGATGTAACTGGCATACATCTTGATGCTCTGATGTAACTGGCATACCTCTTGATGCTCTGATGTAACTGGCATACCTCTTGATGCTCTGCTGTAACTGGCATACCTCTTGATGCTCTGATGTAACTGGCATACCTCTTGATGCTCTGATGTAACTGGCATACCTCTTGATGCTCTGATGTAACTGGCATACCTCTTGATGCTCTGATGTAACTGGCATACCTCTTGATGCTCTGATGTAACTGGCATACCTCTTGATGCTCTGATGTAACTGGCATACCTCTTGATGCTCTTGATGTAACTGGCATACCTCTTGATGCTTTGATGTAACTGGCATACATCTTGATGCTCTGATGTAACTGGCATACCTCTTGATGCTCTGATGTAACTGGCATACCTCTTGATGCTCTGATGTAACTGGCATACCTCTTGATGCTTTGATGTAACTGGCATACCTCTTGATGCTCTGATGTAACTGGCATACCTCTTGATGCTCTGATGTAACTGGCATACCTCTTGATGCTCTGATGTAACTGGCATACCTCTTGATGCTCTGATGTAACTGGCATACCTCTTGATGCTCCCATGTAACTGGCATACCTCTTGATGCTCTGATGTAACTGGCATACCTCTTGATGCTCTGATGTAACTGGCATACCTCTTGATGCTCCCATGTAACTGGCATACCTCTTGATGCTCTGATGTAACTGGCATACCTCTTGAAGCTCTGATGTAACTGGCATACCTCTTGATGCTCTGATGTAACTGGCATACCTCTTGATGCTCTGATGTAACTGGCATACCTCTTGATGCTCTGATGTAACTGGCATACCTCTTGATGCTCCCATGTAACTGGCATACCTCTTGATGCTCTGATGTAACTGCCATACCTCTTGATGCTCTGATCTAACTGGCATACCTCTTGATGCTCTGATGTAACTGGCATACCTCTTGATGCTCCCATGTAACTGGCATACCTCTTGATGCTCTGATGTAACTGGCATACCTCTTGATGCTCTGATGTAACTGGCATACCTCTTGATGCTCTGATGTAACTGGCATACCTCTTGATGCTCTGATGTAACTGGCATACCTCTTGATGCTCTGATGTAACTGGCATACCTCTTGATGCTCTGATGTAACTGGCATACCTCTTGATGCTCTGATGTAACTGGCATACCTCTTGATGCTCTGATGTAACTGGCATACCTCTTGATGCTTTGATGTAACTGGCATACCTCTTGATGCTCTGATGTAACCTCCGACGTGGTAGCCTGCCCGGCCCCAAATAAAAAGGTGAAATGAGGTGATGTCCTTTTGTCCTTTTATAAAAAATGTTGCAGTGACGCAGTTTATCAATGTTCAATTTGGGATTTTTCTTGGGATTTTCATTTGAAGTCATCAAATCAAATCAAATGTATTTATATAGCCCTTCGTACATCAGCTGATATCTCAAAGTGCTGTACAGAAACCCAGCCTAAAACCCCAAACAGCAAGCAATGCAGGTGTAGAAGCACGGTGGCTAGGAAAAAGTCCCTAGAAAGGCCATCGTCATCATATGGCAGAGCACCCAGATAATGAATCAAGACTATTAGCCACTCCACTTTATGTTGGTGTTTCCTCTATTTTGGCAGTTACTTTTTTATTGAACCTTTATTTAACTAGGCAAGTCAGTTAAGAACAAATTCTTATTTACAATGATGGCCTACCTGGGAACAGTGTGTTAACTACCTTGTTCAGGGGCAGAACGACAGATTTTTACCTTGTCAGCTCGGGGATTCGATCCAGCAACCTTTCAGTTACTGGCCCAATGCTCTAACCACTAGGCTACCTGTACATTTTTCATTCAATTGGTTTATGGCAGATTTAAATGAACAGTTGCTATAACTTATATATCACTTGTAAAAAAAGGATCAGTAGGTCCTTTAGAGTCAACATAAATCCAGCAGTCAGAAGTTGATTTTGCCAAAATATTTGTTTTGAGCTAAACAGACACATCAGAACCTCTCTCTGCCATGGTGTGTGTTGGTTGTCTCATCCTCCAGGTCTGGAGCTCACAGTGTGGGAGTCAGTGATAGGAAATCAATGAGTGGTTAATATTAGTGCAGTGTGCAAGAGGCCAACTCTCAATCAATGTGTCGTAGAGGGAAATACAAACAGCTAAACAGTTAGCCTTGAGCCTTCACATGTCATGACCCATCGAACAGGAAGTGGACAGAATGATACACAGACACAGGGTGTTCTGGGTAAGAAAAGGTCATGTAGGGGATAAGATATAAAGTCATAAAATCTGGTGACATGATGCCTTCAAATTAGTATTGTAGAGGGAATTTTACAAATGGAGTTTTTCTCCAGATGAATGGTGAGACAAAAGGCTGGTTCACCTTGTGACAGACAGGCTTCCTTTAGGGTTCAGGTCTAGCACGAGAGCTGTCAGCCTGAGACAGCCTGGAGAAACAAACACAGCCTTTGATACATCACACACAGCATGCACACACCAGCTCTCCAGTGACTGGCTGGCTCATATAACTGATTGTACACCTCAGGCTTCATCTTGCCAATATGACACTGGCACCATGAGAACTGAATGAACGAACCAAGTACAACCATTTCTGAGGCTGTGTTTTAGGCCATTTTAACCAGGGATCTTTTAGTGATTGAAGGGTAACATCCATGATGAGGATGGATGTCTTGTCAGTTGACCCTCTACTCTCTCCTGTCCAGGTAGACATGTACATTTAATCAAGGCTTTCCTTTCTTTGGGATCAGAGGTAGAGGTCTGGTCATCCTCATTCTAACAAGAGGTGTTCGTCTACACATAATCAGGACTAACGTTATTCATCTAGACAGAGATAAGGGGTTAACATGCATCCCTTAGATCACTTCACTATTCCCCTTTTCTTTACAAAGCTCTCCTACACAAGCTTCCGACTTACCTAACTCCGTGGGTGAAGTATAAAAACACGACTTACCTAACTCCGTGGGTGAAGTATAAAAACACGAGTTACCAAACCCGTTCACAGGGTTGGTTAACTCGATGTCCCTCGGGTCTCCACCGGATTAGGTACATCTGCTTGAAGTTAAAAATGCAACTTACTGCTGGAATCATTTACAAAACTCATTACAATTGGATGTTCTGGTGCCTCTCGGGCAATTTAAAGTGTTGATTGAGGACCTAGTAGCCAAGGAATGTAATTGCTTTTCTTACATTTTGTGTTGTGCTATATTTAGATTTTTATTGCATTGTATTGATTGTTGTTTTGTTTCACATTGTATTGATTGTTGTTTTGTTTCACATTGTATTGATTGTTGTTTTGTTTCACATTGTATTGATTGTTGTTTTGTTTCACATTGTATTGATTGTTGTTTTGTTTCACAGATAGATTGTTGATTTGTTTCAAATGAGTCTTTTGTTTCACATTGTAGACCTTGTAGTTGTTGTTTTGTTTCATTGTAATTGTTGTTTTGTTTCACATCGTATCATTGTTAATCTATGTTGTTGTTTTGTTTCAATTGTAATTGTATCACATTAGTTGTATGTACTAAATGTATCATTGTATTGATTGTTGTTTGTTTCAATAAATTGTATCATATTAGTGTTATGTAATAAATTGTTTCACATTGTAGTTGTTGTTTTGTTTCTCATTATACTAAATGTATCATATTAGTCTATGTAATAAATGTATCACATTAGTCTATGTAATACATGTATCATATTAGTCTATGTAATAAATGTATCATATTAGTCTATGTAATAAATGTATCACATTAGTCTATGTAATAAATGTATCATATTAGTCTATGTAATAAATGTATCATATTAGTCTATGTAATAAATGTATCATATTAGTCTATGTAATAAATGTTTCATATTAGTCTATGTAATAAATGTATCATATTAGTCTATGTAATAAATGTATCACATTAGTCTATGTAATAAATGTTTCACATTAGTCTATGTAATAAATGTATCATATTAGTCTATGTAATAAATGTATCATATTAATCTATGTAATAAATGTATCACATTAGTCTAAGTAATAAATGTATCATATTAGTCTATGTAATAAATGTATCATATTCCTCTCCTTCCAGTATACTGCATTTCTGGCAGTATTAACTGGTGTATCGATGTCCAGTCTAAAGCGTTAGTTCAGGTTAATTCCCTGCTATAGCTGTGCTGTAATAACTACTAGTATTTATGTGCCTGTCTGACAGCACTGGCGTTAATAAACTCTGTCTGCACCCGAGGGAGGCAGGCAGGCAGGCAGGCTCTTGTGTGTGTGTGTGTGTGTGTTTGTGTTTGTGTTTGTGTGTGTGCGTGTCTGTTTGTGTGTGTGATCTCTCTGTAACTAACCTGCAGCTCGAATGGAATCAGCCAGAAGGCAATAGTTAGCCCAACAAGCACTTGTAACAGTGCCGGATGGCTTTCAATGTAAATAGATTATATCGACACCAACCATACTGCTGAGTCAATTCCACATCCTCCATACCTAATTCAAGATGGAAGCACCTGTTACTCACACTGTCTCTATGTGAATCTGTTGCCACGGAGTTGAAAAGAAGATGGTAGCAACTAGCCTGTAGCTGCTTTTATCTCTCTTATTTTTATGCATCTGTTGTGGAAAACCTAGTACATCTCTAACAACATTGTGCTCATACACACACGCACACACACCAATCCGGAAGGAGGAGGAGAAGGGCGTCGGCTAGTGGGTGGAGTCTCCCGGTCCATCCCATTTCTCATACCGGCTAATGGAGACACAATACATGTCTGGCCCCTTCTTTTCCTTTCCTCCATCTTGAGGAGAGGAGCGCAGCACTTAGAGTAATGTAAATACCGCGGGCTATTTCTAGACCTCCTCACCCTTACTGCTTTGACTGGAGAAGCACTACATCAACGGAGCTGCATTGCTGTAAATTGCATCATTCTCTTACTCTCTTTCTATTTCACAACGTTGAAGTCTTCATTATTAATCTACAATGTAGAAAATAGTAAAAATAAAGAAAAGCCTTGAACTGTACAGCATATCCAATGTCATTCAATTGTGTTAGTCCGTTAAGTGCATGGGCATGAGTTATACCTCTGTGATGTTAGCCCGAAGGGGGTGTGAACAGAAGTGGAGTCCAATGTTCACCAGTATTTCCCCTAGTGATTTCTATCAAGGCTGCCAACAGCAGCATTCTATTGAGATCTCCCCACACACACAGGTACAAATGTAGCATCTTAATTTGATCACCCTGTTGCCGGAGAACAGTCCTGCAATCCTACATCTGTACCCATGTACATAAACTCACACCATCAGACACACCACCCACTGTGTCTGTGTTTAATTATCCTGATGGAGTGGAGTGACCTTGGTTTTCCCAATACTCTGTGATGAGTTCATGGCGCAGGGGTTGAGGGGAGAACAAACAGTACCCTGTCTGTTGCTACTTCACACCCCAACCAAGGTTGTTGAAATGAATGAGCTAACTGGATCAGGGGCCAAATGGGGTCAGGGCATGGGAGGAAGTCTTGTATTCAGGTCAGTGTGAAGCATCAGGTCAGGCGTATCAGTGGTCTGGTTTGGCATTACAGAAGGCCGTCAGGGTGTGTGTCTGTCTGTTTGGCATTACAGAAGTCCGTCAGGGTGTGGGTCTGTCTGTGTGGCATTACAGAAGGCCGTCAGGGTGTGTGTCTGTCTGTGTGGCATTACAGAAGGCCGTCAGGGTGTATGTCTGTCTGTGTGGCATTACAGAAGGTCGTCAGGGTGTGTGTGTGTCTGTCTGTGTGGCATTACAGAAGGCCGTCAGGGTGTGTGTCTGTCTGTTTGTCATTACAGAAGGCCGTCAGGGTGTGAACAGGGCTCCGGGCAGCCGAGCGGAAATGGAGGAAAACTCGCCTCCCTGCGGACCTGGCATCCTTTCACTCCCTCCTCTCTACATTTTCCTCTTCTGTCTCTGCTGCTAAAGCCACTTTCTACCACTCTAAATTCCAAGCATCTGCCTCTAACCCTAGGAAGCTCTTTGCCACCTTCTCCTCCCTCCTGAATCCCCCCCCCCCTCCTCCTCCCTCTCTGCAGATGACTTCGTCAACCATTTTGAAAAGAAGGTCGACGACATCCGATCCTCGTTTGCTAAGTCAAACGACACCGCTGGTTCTGCTCACTCTGCCCTACCCTGTGCTCTGACCTCTTTCTCCCCTCTCTCTCCAGATGAAATCTTGCGTCTTGTGACGGCCGGCCGCCCAACAACCTGCCCGCTTGACCCTATCCCCTCCTCTCTTCTCCAGACCATTTCCGGAGACCTTCTCCCTTACCTCACCTCGCTCATCAACTCATCCCTGACCGCTGGCTACGTCCCTTCCGTCTTCAAGAGAGCGAGAGTTGCACCCTTCTGAAAAAACCTACACTCGATCCCTCCGATGTCAACAACTACAGACCAGTATCCCTTCTTTCTTTTCTCTCCAAAACTCTTGAACGTGCCGTCCTTGGCCAGCTCTCCCGCTATCTCTCTCAGAATGACCTTCTTGATCCAAATCAGTCAGGTTTCAAGACTAGTCATTCAACTGAGACTGCTCTTCTCTGTATCACGGAGGCGCTCCGCACTGCTAAAGATAACTCTCTCTCCTCTGCTCTCATCCTTCTAGACCTATCGGCTGCCTTCGATACTGTGAACCATCAGATCCTCCTCTCCACCCTCTCCGAGTTGGGCATCTCCGGCGCGGCCCACGCTTGGATTGCGTCCTACCTGACAGGTCGCTCCTACCAGGTGGCGTGGCGAGAATCTGTCTCCTCACCACGCGCTCACCACTGGCGTCCCCCAGGGCTCTGTTCTAGGCCCTCTCCTATTCTCGCTATACACCAAGTCACTTGGCTCTGTCATAACCTCACATGGTCTCTCCTATCATTGCTATGCAGACGACACACAATTAATCTTCTCCTTTCCCCTTCTGATGACCAGGTGGCGAATCGCATCTCTGCATGTCTGGCAGACATATCAGTGTGGATGACGGATCACCACCTCAAGCTGAACCTCGGCAAGACGGAGCTGCTCTTCCTCCCGGGGAAGGACTGCCCGTTCCATGATCTCGCCATCACGGTTGACAACTCCATTGTGTCCTCCTCCCAGAGCGCTAAGAACCTTGGCGTGATCCTGGACAACACCCTGTCGTTCTCAACTAACATCAAGGCGGTGGCCCGTTCCTGTAGGTTCATGCTCTACAACATCCGCAGAGTACGACCCTGCCTCACACAGGAAGCGGCGCAGGTCCTAATCCAGGCACTTGTCATCTCCCGTCTGGATTACTGCAACTCGCTGTTGGCTGGGCTCCCTGCCTGTGCCATTAAACCCCTACAACTCATCCAGAATGCCGCAGCCCGTCTGGTGTTCAACCTTCCCAAGTTCTCTCACGTCACCCCGCTCCTCCGCTCCCTCCACTGGCTTCCAGTTGAAGCTTGCATCCGCTACAAGACCATGGTGCTTGCCTACGGAGCTGTGAGGGGAACGGCACCTCAGTACCTCCAGGCTCTGATCAGGCCCTACACCCAAACAAGGGCACTGCGTTCATCCACCTCTGGCCTGCTCGCCTCCCTACCACTGAGGAAGTACAGTTCCCGCTCAGCCCAGTCAAAACTATTCGCTGCTCTGGCCCCCCAATGGTGGAACAAACTCCCTCACAACGCCAGGACAGCGGAGTCAATCACCACCTTCCGGAGACACCTGAAACCCCACCTCTTTAAGGAATACCTAGGATAGGATAAAGTAATCCTTCTCACCCCCCCCCTTAAAAGATTTAGATGCACTATTGTAAAGTGGCTGTTCCACTGGATGTCATAAGGTGAACGCACCAATTTGTAAGTCGCTCTGGATAAGAGCGTCTGCTAAATGACTTAAATGTAAATGTAAATGTGTGGGTCTGTCTGTGTGGCATTACAGAAGGCCGTCAGGGTGTGGGTCTGTCTGTGTGGCATTACAGAAGGCCGTCAGGGTGTGGGTCTGTCTGTTTGGCATTACAGAAGGCCGTCAGGGTGTGGGTCTGTCTGTTTGGCATTACAGAAGGCCGTCAGGGTGTGGGTCTGTCTGTTTGGCATTACAGAAGGCCGTCAGGGTGTGTGTCTGTCTGTTTGGCATTACAGAAGGCCGTCAGTGTGTGTCTGTCTGTTTGGCAGGAGAGTGCTTCATCTGGTGTTCTGGAAAAAGGCATCAATCAAAGACCAACACAGAATATAATAACCATCACTGCTGTCAGAGCTGCCAATCTCACACACACACACACACACACACACACACACACACACAGGCACATCAGCAGAGAAATCAGTCTGTCTTTTCACTGTTCGCTAAAAAGTGGGTTTGATGCCCTGATTGGAGATCACAGAGGTAGGGCTACACATAAATACCAACAAAATCACTGGAGCTGGATAGATTGTTTAGAGAGTAAAGGGAAGACCTTGGCCTGTCATGTTGTTAACCAGTCTCGCTTACCGTGGTACGTTACCCAGAGCTATCAAATCAGCCAGTCTCGCTTACCGTGGTACGTTACCCAGAGCTATCAAATCAGCCAGTCTCGCTTACCGTGGTACGTTACCCAGAGCGATCAAATCAGCCAGTCTCGCTTACCGTGGTACTTTACTCAGAGCTATCAAATCAGCCAGTCTCGCTTACCAGAGCTATCAAATCAGCCAGTCTCGCTTACCGTGGTACGTTACTCAGAGCTATCAAATCAGCCAGTCTCGCTTACCGTGGTACGTTACTCAGAGCTATCAAATCAGCCAGTCTCGCTTACCGTGGTACGTTACCCAGAGATATCAAATCAGCCAGTCTCGCTTACCGTGGTACGTTACCCAGAGCTATCAAATCAGCCAGTCAGCACTCTCTTTATACCAGCTGTTTACAGCTCTCACACTGCACTGGTTATATGTAATACACAAAAACAATGAAAGACAAATGATCAATGTGCTAAATAATATCATTTATTTACCTCACATATTAATCACCATCATTTTATAGACACTGCATAAATAAATAAATAATTATGTAGCTGTAATTTCACCTCACTAAACGGATAAATAATTGATCATGTTGCATTGAAACGTATATTCCATTTGTTCATATGCTGACTTTGTTGATATATACATGTATCACACATAAATATATATTTCCATTTACGACATAGAAGCACATTTAGTATAGCCAGCCGAGCAACTGATGTGATTATGTTTTTTTATTCTTTCATTTTGATTTGGTTTTCCAGTGATACTGTAGCACATAAGACAGCATGAAGCCTGGTCTCCTGGTTGAAGGAGAGGAAACCTTACATTCACATTACATTCCAAACAGACTGCCTGACACACAAGTCCACTCTGACACTTTGCATAGCATCAGACCAGCTCCCAATTACTACCCAAATTAAGGCCATAATTCAAACAGATTAAAATGATATATTAAGACCAGCAAATGTTTACTAACAAATACTATTTGAGAGGAGTGAAGCAGAGAATAGAAATACTCAACAACATCAAAACAACAACCAAATTTCCCATCACCATCTCAAATCTGCATTTTGACATGTTTTCTCTGACCAACCTACAGACCTTCCTCAGCGTTTAGGGCTGGTTCGAGGCATAAGAGACATAAGCTTAGGGCCCCTGGCTGCTAGGGGGTCCCCCCATAAATGTTTTTAAAAGGAAGTTGGTCAGGGTATCAACTTACTATTGACAGTTAGAATAGTATAATACACCAGGTGCAATTTAGAAATGTGGTTGTGCATCAGCATTGGTTTATTCTTATGTCAGTTCACTGACTACGTTTCCATCCAGCCATTTCATGAGCATGAATTATCTGACGCATAAAAAGTCACGACTGGGCTGATGGAAACATGAAATGCCGATACAATTTTATAAATGCCAACAGACAATGTGTTCGTTCAACATGGTGTGATCTTCTTGTGTCTGTAAAATGAATTATGTGAGAAATGGCAGTGGAAGCGCCTTTATGCGCAAATATTGGTATAATAACCATCCTATCGAAATAAACTTGGAGTGATGCAGTGATAAATTGTGTGGTCCTTCCACTACGACTCGGAAAATCATGCAGTTTATTAGGCTGCAGTTGAAATAAGTTATGATGAACTTCACACAGTGCAAGGTGATGTTTGAAAAACACACACTTTATTTTGTATTTATTTATTTATTTATTTTTACCCTTTTTCTCCCCAATTTCGTGGTATTCAATTGTTGTAGTAGCTACTATATTGTCTCATCGCTACAACTCCCTTACGGGCTCGGGAGAGACGAAGGTTGAAAGTCATGCGTCCTCCGATACAACCCACCTACTTAACACAGTGCGCATCCTGGCCAGCCGCACCAATGCGCCGGAGGAAACACCATGCACCTGGCCACCTTGGCTAGCACACACTGCGCCCAGCCCGCCACAGGAGTCGCTGGTGCGCGATGACCAAGCCCTCCCTAACCCGGGCGACGCTAGGCCAATTGTGCGTCGCCCCACGGACCTCCCGGTCGCGTCCGGTTACGACAGAGCCTGGGCGAACCCAGGGACTCTGATGGCACAGCTGGCGCTGCAGTACAGCGCCCTTAACCACTGCGCCACCCGGGAGGCCCCGAAAAACACACTCTTATCCATAATAATCTCATAACATAGGTAATCTACCTGCACTGTATCTGCCAGCTGTTGGCTAGAGCACACGTGCCAAGACCGGAGTGGATACATTATATAACTCAAAAGGTTTTGTGACAAAACCATCAGTAGAGCTGAAAATGTGATTGAAACCCATCTAACTATTATTTTTCATTTGGTACTCATCTACATTACGTCAGGCACAGTATTTTAAAGGCAAAAAGTAAGTTTAATGGAAACACATCTCTGGTGCAAAAATAAGCATATTATTTCATGCCGGTTTTAGAATATCTGCATGAAAATCTGTTGAAATTGGATGGAAACCTAGCTACTGACAGCCACTCAGTTTGCCATGTCAGCCAACAATTTTTAGAGTGGTAGTTAAACTCGTCAGCTATCTAAACTTGTAGTAATCATGGCCGAATACCAGATGCCCAGGGGGCCTGACCTCCAGCAGGCCCCCATTGATTTTGTTTGGCATTCTCAGTCAGATATCATATTAACATGGCATAAGTCATTACAAAATGGATAAAATTGCAGAAAATTTGCTGTAGAACTGCAAAAAAATCTCTCTGCCTCACGGCAAAATGTGTACTATTGCATGAAATGTGTTATAAATTGGAACATTTTCACTACACTCCATGGCAAAATGTGTAGAATCTCAGGAAATGAAGTTTAAAACATAAAACATGGGCTCCCCAAAAAGCTAGAGCCGGGCCCTGTCAGCGTTCACCTATCATTCACTCAGCATAGGACCTGCTCAGCTTCCAATCATTACAACCACTGATACCAAAACAACCAGTGCTGTTCTTTTCCTGTCTCAGCTCATAACCAGCTTGGAACACCAATCAAATGTTCTTGGGGCAGACGGACGGAGAAGAATCGAATCGTTCGTGCAAACGGGTTATTGATACGATCCCTGGAGGAGCAATCTCAGCCTCCCCAACCCCTCTGCCGCTCTGCTGCTGCTCTGCACTCAATAACAGTTTAGAGAAGGTAACAAACGATTATAGGGCCCATCTCAAATGGTACCCTATTTCCTATATAGCACACTACCTAACCTTATCTGGCTCTGGCCAAAAGTAGTGCACTATATAGGGAATATGGTGTAATTTCTGATGCAGATGGATGAAAACCACAGCTAGGTCCACTTTCAACCAGTATAGCCATTAATACAGTATGTGTATGTCTTGTCACCTATATTGCTGACACACGGTAGTTTCTCAGTAAAAATGTGATGTAAGACTGTGAAATATAGCAAGTGTTCCCCTCCAACACAACAGCACAGTATTGAACCTCTCCACCTGCAGAGAGGAGGATTTTGGGACATGGACAACATGGAATAGGAGTTTCTCTTCTCAGCTCTGTTCAAATCCGGTTACTATGCAAATACTGTTAACACTGAGTATTCTGAACTGTACCAGGTTATTGTGTGTAAATTAGATTATGAGCACACAACATAAAAACAAACTGAAATGTTGTGTTTTTGCTATCAAGATAAAAAACAATCAACGATTTGTAATGACATATATTTTAAGCATGGACCCTAAAAACAGTATTGCTGTATTAGTAAGTTAATTCTAAGCAAATGAGGAAATAATCTAAATAAATAAATAAAATAATCTAAAACTGATTTCAAACACATAACTAATGGATATGAATTTGTTCACGTACGCACACACGTACACACGTACACACGTACACACGTACACACGTACACACGTACACACGTACACATGTACACACACAATTAAATATTGCATTATTCTCATCACCCTCTGGGCTGGCATCCATCTCAGAGTTCCCTATTGACACATACAGACAGTTATATTTTATACCTTGATTACCTTACCTTTATAATGACTCCATTTACTGTAACAGCACTGAGAACAGAAAACTAAAATGGCCGTGGCGTTTGATTCGCAGAGAGTCAGTCAGTGATTGATATGATGAGAACACGACGGGGCTGGATGGCTGGACAGACCTAGTCTGGGCCTGGGTTCAAGGATCTACATCAGGGCTGGCTAACCCTTCTGCTGAATTGGTATGCAGGCTTTTGCTCCAGCCCTACTGTAGCACACCTGGTTGAGCTATTAAAGATGCTGATTAGTAGCGTCAGGTATGTTAGATCAAGGCTGGAGCAAAATTCTGCAGGAGGGTAGGTACCCAGGAGGGCTGGTTCTAGTCAGTTGTGGGTCTAGGTCTGGCTCTGGGTCCTGGGCTTTGGGTCCTGGTCTCTACTCCTGGTCGTTGTTTAAGGACTCGGGGCTGGACTCCTCGTCATCACTGAGAGCCTCTGTGTTTGTAAACGCCCCGGCCAGTGAGGTGCTGAGGTGCGTTTTGACCGGCGCCATCTCCGACAGGATGATGTTGTCATTACTGACCAACGTGGTCTTGTCCATGATCTCCTTACTGTGTTTGGACACCACAGCATCCATGAAGTCATACTTATGAGACAAAGTCCCAGACTCAAACAGGTACTTGAGCAGGTAGGAGAAGGCCACGTTACCCAGGAAGGAGGCCAGCATGGAGACCGTTTTAAAGGGGAAGCGTTGCTGGATGAAGTACTCCACGTCTCCAGTCAGGTGGTGGATCTTCTCCTGTTGCACCCAGCCGGGGTAGTAGATAAAGGGGGGTAGTTTGAGGTAGGGCTCCCCTCCCCCGATACGCAGCAGCAGACCGAAGATGTAGCCGGCCACCGAGCCATACGTGTTGGTTCCTTTGATGAAGAGCACGCTGAGCAGCTGGGGGAAGATGATAACATAGACCAGGTCGGAGCTCAGGTACCACAGGCCGTATACTGTCCCTGTGAGCAATGCCATGGCCGTGGCCAGAGCTCCGAACACAAAGATGGTGATACGCATCACCCACACGATCTCACGGTCTGTCGCCTATGGGGGTTAAGGAGAAGGAAAGGGGAGGAGGGACTTTAGTGTTTGTATCTGTGTACCTTGTGTTTCCTGTGTGTTTACTGTGCGTGCCTGCATATGTATGTATGTACAGTGGGGCAAAAAAAGTATTTAGTCAGCCACCAATTGTGCAAGTTCTCCCACTTAAAAAGATGAGAGAAGCCTGTAATTTTCCTCATAGGTACACTTCAACTATGACAGACAAAACGAGAAAACACAGACTTTCAACTCCCTCCAAAGATTTTCTATGGGGTTGAGATCTGGAGACTGGCTAGGCCACTCCAGGACCTTGAAATGCTTCTTACGAAGCCACTCCTTCGTTGCCCGGGCGGTGTGTTTGGGATCATTGTCATGCTGAAAGACCCAGCCACGTTTCATCTTCAATGCCCTTGCTGATGGAAGGAGGTTTTCACTCAAAATCTCATGATACATGGCCCCATTCATTCTTTCCTTTACACGGATCAGTCGTCCTGGTCCCTTTGCAGAAAAACAGCCCCAAAGCATGATTTTCCACCCCCATGCTTCACAGTAGGTATGGTGTTCTTTGGATGCAACTCAGCATTCGTTGTCCTCCAAACACGACGAGTTGAGTTTTTACTAAAAAGTTATATTTTGGTTTCATCTGACCATATGACATTCTCTCAATCTTCTTCTGGATCATCCAAATGCTCTCTACCAAACTTCAGACGGGCCTGGACATGTACTGGCTTAAGCAGGGGGACACGTCTGGCACTGCAGGATTTGAGTCCCTGGCGGCGTAGTGTGTTACTGATGGTAGGCTTTGTTACTTTGGTCCCAGCTCTCTGCAGGTCATTCACTAGGTCCCCCCATGTGGTTCTGGGATTTTTGCTCACCGTTCTTGTGATCATTTTGACCCCACGGGGTGAGATCTTGCGTGGAGCCCCAGATCGAGGGAGATTATCAGTGGTCTTTTTCTCATTTTGTCTGTCAGAGTTGAAGTGTACCTATGATGAAAATTGCAGGGCTCTCTCATCTTTTTAAGTGGGAGAACTTGCACAATTGGTGGCTGACTAAATACTTTTTTGCCCCACTGTATGTGTGTGTGTGTGTGTGTGTGTGTGTGCACTCACAGACTGTCTGAATGCCAGCTTGTAGATGTTTCTGGCGAACATTGAACTGGCTGAAAGGATGGAGGAGTCCGCTGATGACATCACAGCGGCAGACACCGCCCCCAGACCAAAGAAGGAGATCCAGGGTGGGCACAGGTGCTGCAGCACAATGGGCAGGATCATATCTGATTGGTCCTTCTCTTTGGGAGGAATTGCCCCGTATGTAGTCTGGTTCCAGTCTGGGAAATACAACAGACATAGTAGTTTACGTACTTTCGGGCCAAAATGTATATGGGCGGGGTTTATCAAATGTATATGGACAGGGTTTATCAAATGTATATGGACAGGGTTTATCAAATGTACATGGGGGACATTAGGAGGGTTTATCAAATGTTTATGGACAGGGTTTATCAAATGTATATGGACAGGGTTTATCAAATGTATATGGACAGGGTTTATCAAATGTATATGGACAGGGTTTATCAAATGTTTATGGACAGGGTTTATCAAATGTACATGGGGGATTCATTAGGAGGGTTTATCAAATGTACATGGACAGGGTTTATCAAATGTTTATGGACAGGGTTTATCAAATGTACATGGGCAGGGTTTACTCAAATCCGTACATACAACAGATGTGATTCAATCTGTCTGTTAGAAAATATCTCTAGTCTCGAAGCCATAGTACGACACTATTCTGAACGTTGTCATTTCAACAGTGATGACAGGAACTGCATGTATCTCAACAGGCAAGATACAGCTTCTCAACAGAGGAATAATCCCCACAACACCAGAACATATATCTGCCATCTGAGTACCTCCTCTCCCCCTCCATTCTACCACTTCACCCTTCTCCTCACTCGTCCGTGTCAGTCATACCCCTAGTCAGTCAGTCTCACTCTCCTTCTCACTTCTGGACTTTAACAAACAGCTGTTGATTAACAGTAACTTTGATGAAGAATCTTCAGATCAACCTAATTAATTAGTCTTCCTCCTGATGTAATATTGACAGAAATCACATCTCCTAATGAATCCCTCTCCGTGCTGTATGACAGGAGCCGTCTGGTGTTGTTTATATCCCACTGTATCCTGCCTACTGGTGTATACATCTGAGCTGAGCTACATTGTAGAAACAAGCTAATAGAGAAAGATGGGGCTTTTTATCATACTTCCCATTAGTAAATAATGTGAGTGGATTCATGGATATGAACAACGTAATGAATGAGAAAATATGTGTGAGACAAATGTTTGTGTGTGTGTATGTGAGTGCCTGTGTATATGTGAGTGTGTGCGTGCCTGTGTGCGTGTGTATGTGTGTTTACCTGTGGAGGCCCCTATCGCTCCTATGAGGACGGAGGGGACAGCCATGACCAGGCAACCAGCGGCAGCGATGAAGGACAGAACCTGGGCGTACGTAGCTGAAGAGGCAGAGAGAACCCGTTGAAAATACACCTGCCACGGAATCCCCCCCAACATCTAGGGACAGAAACACCACAGTCAATACACAACAAACCAACGCACAGCTTTATAATGAATACATACTCCAAACCTAAGCATAATTACATTATAGTCAATATAATTGACTGATGATGACATACCAGAAGACAGAAGTTGTCGATCCACATCCAGGTGTCTGCTGAGTCTATCTTACCCAGCCAGGGTGTCTGGTACACAGCCTCTTTAGCTGTCACACTGATGCTTGACACGGCTGGGTTGGACAGGGCAAACGGCACACTGACCCACTGAGAGAGAGCGAGAGAGAGAGATGAGGGGAAGGGTGGGGGGGTTTCAGCACCATGATCAGCGCTGGAGAGTACATCATCCTGGAGTTGTATGGCAAAGGAGGAAGTACGCTTTGTGTTGGACTCACCAGTCCCAGGAAGATACAGAAGAGCTGCACCACGTCAGTGTAGGCCACAGAGTACAGGCCTCCTACCAGGGTGTAGAAGATGGCTATCAGGGCTGAGATCACCACCGACATGTTGATGTCAATGTCCACAATCACACTCAGAGTAGCTCCTAGACAAAACACAGGGACACACACACACATCAGCAGCAGGTATGAAGTCAGGTCTGATGTGTCAAATAAATAAACATGTGGTGCTACAGTCTAACGCCTGATTATTGAAGAATGTATAGCTATTCATCTTCCTCATCTCTCCCTTTTCAATAAGGATTTTTCATTTGAATAATGGAGTTAAAATAGTATGGTTCCCAAGCCTACCCAGGGCTGACAAGATGGCAGCAGACCAGAAGATCTCCCCCATGAGCGCGGGAATGAAGAGCAGCCCCCCCATGCGCTTCCCATATATCTGCTGGAAGGGGTCCAGCATGGTGACGTAACCCCTGGAGCGCATGGGCTTGGCAAAGAACAGGCCACCTGGAGCACGAGAGAGACACCATTAACCAACATCGTCATTGAGATACTGGGTTGTCCCACAAAATGATTAGTGATTCATTTTAAGGTTCAAAAACAACAACAACCTGTGCCTCATTTTAATGTCAACCCTGTTACATGAAGTGAACTCTTGTTTTACTATGGTGAGAAACAATGAACATCTAATAGTCAAATCATAGTGTAAAAGCAGGTGAGCTGGTTCTACTATTTTTGGCCATTTTCTGGTGTTTTGTAGTGAAAAACTGAGAGGGTCAAGAATAACCCGTCAACGCTGTTACCCATAGATAGCCAGGCTAGAATAATCCGTCAACGCTGTTACCCATAGATAGCCAGGCTAGAATAACAAGTCAACGCTGTTACCCATAGATAGCCAGGCTAGAATAACACGTCAACGCTGTTACCCATAGATAGCCAGGCTAGAATAACACGTCAACGCTGTTACCCATAGATAGGCAGGCTAGAATAACCCATCAACGCTGTTACCCATAGATAGCCAGGCTAGAATAACAAGTCAACGCTGTTACCCATAGATAGCCAGGCTAGAATAACACGTCAACGCTGTTACCCATAGATAGCCAGGCTAGAATAACCCGTCAACGCTGTTACCCATAGATAGCCAGGCTAGAATAACCCGTCAACGCTGTTACCCATAGATAGCCAGGCTAGAATAACACGTCAACGCTGTTACCCATAGATAGCCAGGCTAGAATAACCCGTCAATGATGTTACCCATAGATAGCCAGGCTAGAATAACACGTCAACGCTGTTACCCATAGATAGCCAGGCTGGAATAACACGTCAACGCTGTTACCCATAGATAGCCAGGCTAGAATAACCCGTCAACGCTGTTACCCATAGATAGCCAGGCTAGAATAACCCGTCAACGCTGTTACCCATAGATAGCCAGGCTAGAATAACAAGTCAACGCTGTTACCCATAGATAGCCAGGCTAGAATAACCCGTCAATGATGTTACCCATAGATAGCCAGGCTAGAATAACACGTCAACGCTGTTAACCATAGATAGCCAGGCTGGAATAACACGTCAACGCTGTTACCCATAGATAGCCAGGCTAGAATAACCCGTCAACGCTGTTACCCATAGATAGCCAGGCTAGAATAACCCGTCAACGCTGTTACCCATAGATAGCCAGGCTAGAATAACAAGTCAACGCTGTTACCCATAGATAGCCAGGCTAGAATAACCCGTCAACGCTGTTACCCATAGATAGCCAGGCTAGAATAACACGTCAACGCTGTTACCCATAGATAGCCAGGCTATAAATATTCTCACAATTGAAATGATTTGTAAAGCTGGCATTCAATGACCCCTCCCTGTTGCACACAACAAGCTGCCATTCCCCCTTTAGCAAGGGGATTTATGGCTGATATAAGATGACATTTTCAACACTGTTACAGTCAACCCTGTTACTATATTTGACACTTAGGCTAATAGACACTTACTATAGTATTTTTTCTATTTAACCTCTTGAGATGGGAAAACTCGTTTTTTTATGAAGTTGAACACAATGTATATATTTGGTGAAAGTTACACTATACTCAAAAGGCACCTAATTGGTGGAACGACCGTACTATGTACTACCCTTCCTTGATGATGATGAATCCCAACACAACTGGTTAGTGTCCTTACCTACTACCAGACTGAGGGCGTATCCAAAGGGAGCCTGTGCCCAGGCAAGGCCGTAGTCAGGCAGGTAGACATACTCTGCCGTCCCGTTGATGTAGCCGCCGCCCACCCATGTAGCTGGAGGAGAGGTTCATCACATAGTTTAAGATATATTAAAATATTTAACACACATTAATAAGCTTACCTAAAAAAATGTTTCAAATTGTTGAGATGGCTTATAGTTTTATATTTTTCATAGATTTAATTTTAGAGCCACATTGTAGCCTTCAAATGAATCACTCAACTAATATCCAATCATACAAACAATGTCAAATCGGATATATTTAGTCGAATAAATCACAGAACGTTAATAACCTAGTTGTTATTCCCAGTTAATAAAGCTAATGAATATGTCAGGATTGGTAAGTTATGAAACGGTTCACATAGATCAATTAGGCCACCATTATTTTCCTGAGCATTTCTGTAACTGGCGGAAAATAAATAATTGATGACTTTTCACGCCTATAAAAGCCTGCACCTCCGGGGTCTGTTATTAAAATAGCATCAAAGAGATTAGTTAGGAAATGCTCTGGGTCTTTAATTAACTTTGGCGTCAATTAATGTTGTTCTCAGTAAAACAAGGGAATAATTATGGTAACGAGACGGGGTGCATTTACAATAGGCTGTCGATACATTGTGTTCTCTAACTCGATACAACAGCTGTCGTTGAAATTTAGGTAATTGATTTTCGCGATGCCTATCGCAATAGTTGATAAAGGTCCGTGCGTAAAACCGGTCCGCGGTGCTGGTCTGACTGCTGTGTGGGGAAAAATAGTCACACAGGCATTTGTCTTATTACGTCAGTTTCCATTGTGTCATGAGGAACATGATTGATTTCAATTTCCCCATCACTAAACTGTCTCTAAAGTTGACAACGGAGATATTTGGAAATAAAAGCAAGGTGCAATTCCTCTCCAACAATTCAGTCAATTTAGGAAGAAGTCCACATTTAAATGTAAACCATCCTCATAGGAAACAATTGTAGGTTTTCAAATCATGAATTAAATGTTATAAGCCAACCCAGCCCTGCCACTATCTCTCTCCAAGTCGCGAAGTGTAAAAACATGTCACAACTCACCCGTCATGGTGAATCCACCGACGAACAACCCAATGTCCCTCCCGCCTACCATGATGGTTTCACTGCGGTCCTGGCCCTCCGACACCCCTGAGTTTTTGTTCTTCCACGCGGCCCATATCCCCACGGCCAGAATAAGCAAGTAGAAGATCACTATAGCCACGATCCCCTCAGCGTGGACGGCCATCCTCTTCCACTGCCGTGATCAGTCTCTGCGTGAGGAACGGCGTTTCATTGAGACCTGCGCCAGGGATGGAGAGGAAAAAGCCACTCAGCCACTCCCGGTAAAGTGGTCATCAGACGCACAATCAAACGTGTATCTTCTTAAGACAAACAGATGTAACTGTTTTATTACATAATTGGCTAAATAATAATTAGTTGAATTTGTATTGGCTATAATATTATTTGACAATTTGAGCTTTCTCTCTTTACACTCTTTTGTTGAAGATTTTGTGGACTGTTTTATTGACATCTTAACCAAAATCATGTAGGCTACATAATACACCCACGAATGATTATGGGTTTAACAATAATGTTTAAAGTAAAACAGGGATTGTGATTGTAACCATGTTTTATCAGATGTAGAAAAGGCTATGTTCTACACCGGTTTCACATGTGCGTAAAAGGCGCATTACGCATCCCGGAGCGCGCGCCCTACTAGGAAAATAAAGTGCTGAGACATTTTAACTGGATGTGTCTTTCGTGCCACACCACCAAAATCAAATCACTTTTCAGGTTTAATTCTTGCTGACGGCAGGGTTTCAGGAGCGGCTAAAGCAGTAATATCGATTTCCTTTCAAAGACCCGCCGATCTCTCACACACACACTTAAAACGTAATTTCAGCTAATGGCTTCTACTTTAATTGAATGAAATCTGAGTCGACAGTTAATTAACAAACCGGTTGAAACATATATGTAAAGACAATTGGAGAACGAGGGGGTATCCTATCCAGGACACAGTGTGTGTTCCTCCTACCTTTATAGTTGGCTCTTAAATGGACGTCGGGCGGTGGTTGCAAAATAGCGACCAACTGGATTTCCAGAGAATAATGGGTAAGATCCTGGTAGGAAAAATCTTAGAACTCAACGTAATCCACGCCACCCGTGTGTAATTCCCCGGTGTGGTTTATGAGAGGAATATTCGTCAGAGGGGGTGGGGGTATGGGCGTGAGAAGCTGAAGGGGAGTGGTGGGTTTGGTTTATCAATAAAGGTGACAGGTTGTGCAGAGGAAGACAGTGAAGGTCTTCCAGGAAAGGACAGGAAAAGAACTAATAGGTAATGGCATGCCGCACACCCAGGGGAGAGATGTCCTCTAAAACGTCCGGTTTGAATGGACCCGGTTAACTCTCCAGGTTACATTTAGACGTGATTGACGTTCACACAGGGACCTGTTGAGTGGAAATGAAAGCACTGGGATTTTTTATGCGGGAGAATATTGAGATAGTGGGCGGTTAGAATGCTGGATGGATGGCCTTTCTCTTGCTACATCCAGTAACATTTAAATTATTTATTTATCTGGTAAAACATGGGCCATTTATGCAGGATAGTGTCTAACATTATAGCCATGGGCAATAGGAACGAGAATCAGTCAGACTGTTGGACATAAAAATACAAAAAACCACCAGGAAATCATCTCCACGTGATTTTAATTTTGGTATATTCCCACAGATTATAGAGAGACGTGATCCTATACAAATGTAAGCAAGGTTTGAAATAATTATGTTTAAGTCAAATATATTTGTGTGGGCTTTTTGCAGTCAATTTGCAGTCTACAAATGATTTAGAATTATGTTCAGGCCCCCGACCATCGCTCTAGTTGATGATCCCTGACCTACACCAACATTGTTCTACTTTCAGTGTGCATTGAGTAGCTCTGCGTGATGTACGTCAAGTATTTGGAGATAGCTCATCAGGGATTTGGAGTATAAAGTCGCAATTGTCAGATTGTTGCTGTCCACGGTACTGAAATTTGAAACAACCACTTCCATCCAATCTACACTCTAAAAAGAAAAGATTCCTGGGGTATCCTTTAGGGGTTCTTCAAATTGAAACTGTGGGGGCACCCCTAGCCACTTTTTATTGATCCTCAAAGAACCTTTTGGAGAACGTTTTGAGGTACATTTTTGAACTACCCCCCCCCCTGTTATTATTATTATTAATAATATGCATAACAATAACACAATATTTTTGTTATCAGTGTTTATTATGGTTTCAATGGAAAAGCAGAATAAAAAAATGTATGAGGTAAAAACTCCCAGCAGAACCCCAAGTCCAAACGACATATCCTCTGGCGTGTTGATGTTCCTCCTACCCATAACCAGAATGATTTAGAAGTTCATGGTGAACGAACAGGTTTCCTGTTATATTCATCAGAGGTGTAGGGAGGGTGTGAATCCCAAAAATAGTCATTATGCAGATGATTAACAAAACATGCACACAACAGTATTCATACCCTAGTTTTTGTGGTAAATGTGAATTTAAAAAACTGTTTTGATAATGGTCTTCATACACATACATTGTCCATCATTTACATTTACATTACATTTAAGTCATTTAGCAGACGCTCTTATCCAGAGCGACTTACAAATTGGTGCATTCACCTTATGACATCCAGTGGAACAGTAGTGCATCTAAATCTTTTAAGGGGGGTGAGAGGGATTACTTTATCCTATCCTAGGTATTCCTTAAAGAGGTGGGGTTTCAGGTGTCTCCGGAAGGTGGTGATTGACTCCGCTGTCCTGGCGTCGTGAGGGAGTTTGTTCCACCATTGGGGGGCCAGAGCAGCGAACAGTTTTGACTGGGCTGAGCGGGAACTGTACTTCCTCAGTGGTAGGGAGGCGAGCAGGCCAGAGGTGGATGAACGCAGTGCCCTTGTTTGGGTGTAGGGCCTGATCAGAGCCTGGAGGTACTGACATTTACATTACATTTAAGTCATTTAGCAGACGCTTTATCCAGAGCGACTTACAAATTGGTGCTTTCACCTTATGACATCCAGTGGAACAGCCACTTTACAATAGTGCATCTAGGTCTTTTAAGCCTATCCTAGGTATTCCTTAAAGAGGTGGGGTTTCAGGTGTCTCCGGAAGGTGGTGATTGACTCCGCTGTCCTGGCCTGAGGGAGTTTGTTCCACCATTGCCAGAGCAGCGAACAGTTTTGACTGGGCTGAGGCTGTACTTCCTCAGTGGTAGGGAGGCACCCAGAGGTGGATGAACGCAGTGCCCTTGTTTGGGTGTAGGGCCTGATCAGAGCCTGGAGGTACTGAGGTGCCGTTCCCCTCACAGCTCCGTAGGCAAGCACCATGGTCTTGTAGCGGATGCGAGCTTCAACTGGAAGCCAGTGGAGAGAGCGGAGGAGCGGGGTGACGTGAGAGAACTTGGGAAGGTTGAACACCAGACGGGCTGCGGCGTTCTGGATGAGTTGTAGGGGTTTAATGGCACAGGCAGGGAGCCCAGCCAACAGCGAGTTGCAGTAATCCAGATGGGAGATGACGAGTGCCTGGATTAGGACCTGCGCCGCTTCCTGTGTGAGGCAGGGTCGTACTCTGCGGATGTTGTAGAGCATGAACCTACAGGAACGGGCCACCGCCTTGATGTTAGTTGAGAACGACAGGGTGTTGTCCAGGATCACGCCAAGGTTCTTAGCGCTCTGGGAGGAGGACACAATGGAGTTGTCAACCGTGATGGCGAGATCATGGAACGGGCAGTCCTTCCCCGGGAGGAAGAGCAGCTCCGTCTTGCCGAGGTTCAGCTTGAGGTGGTGATCCGTCATCCACACTGATATGTCTGCCAGACATGCAGAGATGCGATTCGCCACCTGATCATCAGAAGGGGGAAGGAGAAGATTAATTGTGTGTCGTCTGCATAGCAATGATAGGAGAGACCATGTGAGGTTATGACAGAGCCAAGTGACTTGGTGTATAGCGAGAATAGGAGAGGGCCTAGAACAGAGCCCTGGGGACACCAGTGGTGAGAGCACGTGGTGTGGAGACGGATTCTCGCCACGCCACCTGGTAGGAGCGACCTGTCAGGTAGGACACAATCCAAGCGTGGGCCGCGCCGGAGATGCCCAACTCGGAGAGGGTGGAGAGGAGGATCTGATGGTTCACAGTATCGAAGGCAGCCGATAGGTCTAGAAGGATGAGAGCAGAGGAGAGAGAGTTAGCTTTAGCAGTGCGGAGCGCCTCCGTGATACAGAGAAGAGCAGTCTCAGTTGAATGACTAGTCTTGAAACCTGACTGATTTGGATCAAGAAGGTCATTCTGAGAGAGATAGCGGGAGAGCTGGCCAAGGACGGCACGTTCAAGAGTTTTGGAGAGAAAAGAAAGAAGGGATACTGGTCTGTAGTTGTTGACATCGGAGGGATCGAGTGTAGGTTTTTCAGAAGGGGGTGCAACTCTCTCTCTTGAAGACGGAAGGGACGTAGCCAGCGGTCAGGGATGAGTTGATGAGCGAGGTGAGGTAAGGGAGAAGGTCTCTGGAAATGGTCTGGAGAAGAGAGGAGGGGATAGGGTCAAGCAGGCAGGTTGTTGGGCGGCCGGCCGTCACAAGACGCGAGATTTCATCTGGAGAGAGGGGGAGAAAGAGGTCAGAGCACAGGGTAGGGCAGTGTGAGCAGAACCAGCGGTGTCGTTTGACTTAGCAAACGAGGATCGGATGTCGTCGACCTTCTTTTCAAAATGGTTGACGAAGTCATCTGCAGAGAGGGAGGAGGGGGGAGGGGGAGGAGGATTCAGGAGGGAGGAGAAGGTTGCAAAGAGCTTCCTAGGGTTAGAGGCAGATGCTTGGAATTTAGAGTGGTAGAAAGTGGCTTTAGCAGCAGAGAGAAGAGGAAAATGTAGAGAGGAGGAGTGAAAGGATGTCAGGTCCGCAGGGAGGCGAGTTTTCCTCCATTTCCGCTCGGCTGCCCGGAGCCCTGTTCTGTGAGCTCGCAATGAGTCGTTGAGCCACGGAGCGGGAGGGAGGACCGAGCCGGCCTGGAGGATAGGGGACATAGAGAGTCAAAGGATGCAGAAAGGGAGGAGAGGAGGGTTGAGGAGGCAGAATCAGGAGATAGGTTGGAGAAGGTTTGAGCAGAGGGAAGAGATGATAGGATGGAAGAGGAGAGAGTAGCGGGGGAGAGAGAGCGAAGGTTGGGACGGCGCGATACCATCTGAGTAGGGGCAGTGTGGGAAGTGTTGGATGAGAGCGAGAGGGAGAAGGATACAAGGTAGTGGTCGGAGACTTGGAGGGGAGTTGCAATGAGGTTAGTGGAAGAACAGCATCTACTAAAGATGAGGTCGAGCGTATTTCCTGCCATAATGTAGAGGCCTATGGGATATTAATTGAAGAGGTAAGTGAGGAGGATGGTAAATGTGATCTGCGTAACATACCAAAACCAATTGACATACCTTTGTATGGCTCCTCGTCTGTATACCTGCAGACACAAAAGTGAGCAGTTCAGTCATCTGCACCTAATACAACTAGCCTTCAACATATTCTTACCTCTTTGTTGGTTGATATCCATTGAATTGTGTCCATTTTCTGTTTGGGAAAGAGTTGCACAAGACATTTACCTTAAATTGAGGAGATCTTGTTTCTGTTGGGAAATTAGATTCCTGCAAGAACCCCCACCAACCAAGGAGGTTAGTAGGAACCCACCTCATATGGGGTTCTATGGGGTTCTTGGAATAATCTTTTGGGTACAATTTCAGTGCCAAGAACCCTAAGGTTCTTCGAAGAACTTTGAGGATCTTAGAAGAATCCTTGTTGAACCCCTCATTTTTTGAGTGTATTGGTTTTCAGTCTGTTCAAGCAATTTACTCATTTCAGTGCACATTTCATATAGACATTGTCTAATTTCTAAGAGCAATGGACCTCTTTTTGCATTGAAGATTGGAAAGGCATTTTTCATTTCTATATTTAGACTGAACATGTTGACCAATTTAATGAATAGGCTACCAGACAGCTGACTTATCTGTTCTTCTGACAGCTCTGTCTAATTTACCTTGCTTTATGTTGACGGTCTGCCAGAGAGAGGATACATCTAATTGGATAGCTTTAGAATACACAAACAACTCATAAACCTGTCCACATGCCTGCCGTGGCTAATAGCACAGGTAGGGGCCTGCAACAGGAGACAGACAACAATAATGAATTGACATGGACTGCGATATGGACTGTGTGTAAATGATCAAATATAGCCTTTAGCTAACTTAAAATGGCAGTCAAAATGAAAGACGAATACAATTTTAAAGGGAGTTATACTTGGATATATTGTTATAGGGATTGGACATAATTAATGGAAATTCTAGGAACATCGACTATGTTTAAATTAAACTTCTTTCTAAGCTGCTTGTCTTCAACCCAGAACAAGTTGGATATCTGCCAAGCAATTGGCTAGTCTTTCTTTCTTGAACAGTGAACGCCACTCACCTCCTAGACAGACTGTTGGTGCCACCGTGTGGTCATCGTAGGCCTGGCGCAGATCACATTTCCCAGAAGTTTCTGTGCTTTAGTCCAGTTAGGCTAATGCACATAGCGAGCATTCTACCACCATACTCAAGCTCAAACGTAGTCTGTTGCACCATGGTGACTTTGTATTTTAAAATAGCAGTATAAGTATAAAGCAGTTTACAAATATGAGACTATAAAACTATAAAGACAGGAAGTGCTACATGTGAAATAAAACTTACCATTATCATACCTGCTGTCATTTTCCTAAAGGCCTTTATGAAGGAAGCTCATTTTTGTATCAGGAATTAGTCCTGTTTATGTTTTTCGGCTCTTCTAGTAAACATACAAAGTCAACAGGATAAGTAATATAGGATTAGCCTGTGGGCGGTCCTAGTTAAGGACACAACCTGAACAACATCAACACTGTAAACCACACTCACTGACTCTCTGAAGGGCTGCTGGAAAGTCAATGAGTGTGTACTTGCTCACTTAAAAGTAACTTGAGTCTGTTTTTTGTAGTCATTGAGTTTAAACTTCCCTCAATCAGTTTCTATTATCTGCCAAACTCAGACATAATCATTGAGTGTTTGCACTTCCACACTAGGAGCATTCATGGAGTGTGTATTCTATCCCTCAGACGTAGTCATTGAGTCTGTAGCCATTGCTGGACAGTGAGGTGCATGAGGGGGCGTAGTTCCCTTTCAGGGTGGCAGGGGGATAGTAGGGGGGTGCTGGGGTGTTGGGGGTGTTTATAGTGTTGAAGACGAGGGGAGGACAAGGGTGGCGATGATGAGGTAGATGTAGGGGGTTCCTGGGCCGCCCCTCACAGTTCCAACAGAGCACCACCCCTCCCATCAGACTAAGACAGGCCGAGACGTAGCCCAAATACACCGCCATGCCAATCTCATACTTCATAACTGCAACACAAAGTAACATTTCTTGTTATTTTGTTATTTCTGCAAACATGTTTAAGTGAAAAAACTAGTATCAGAGTTATAAAATAAAATGAATAAAAGATTAATTAAATATATTGAATAGTACCTTCAGGTAGGATGGGGTTGTAGAAGTCGAGGATGACATCATTGGTTGTCCAGCAGACAGTGATTAGGCAGAGCATGCCTGCAGACAGGAAGCAGACCCCTCCACTGATGGCCAGGACATGCTTGATGGACGAGCCGCGGGCACAGCGGGTACACTTCATCCCTGCAGAGGACACGAGGGCTGCCAGGGTGGAGGTCAGGCAGGACAGCAACATCAACGCCCGTGCCGCCTAGGGATGGAGAAGAGTTTAGTATCATAATGGCTGTTGCTCAAATTACACCCTACCCCCTATTTACTAAGCTACCGTGTGCTCAAATTAATCTAATCAATCAACCAATCAATTAACAAATCAAACAACCAATAATTCATACCTGCAGGTCAGGTGGCAGAGCCAGCATTGAGTGATGTACTTCACACTGGTAGATGCCCGTGCTGTGCCACACACACTCCATCCAGAGCCCCTTCATGTAGGCAGTGGCTGTGATTATGTTAGAGCCCACATAGGCCGTCCGCCACCAGTGGGGGAGCACTGTAGCAACTACACTACCCACAAGCCCCAGCAGACCCAGGAAGAAGCCCAGCAGCTGGACCGCCATGCTGGCCATGTTTGGAACATCCGCTAATGACCAACTGCACACACAAAACTACACAATGCTACACACAACACACACACATCAACACACACAGAGCCACACACACAACCACACAATAATGGCTTTGAGACATGAGTTTAGTATCCTATTATTCTGGTCTTTAGCTCTGGTTCCCAGCTGTACTGTTGGAACTCCAGAGGGTCTAGAGTCAGTCACAGTGTTGACGCCATCCTGCAGTGGTGGTCCCTTTGGAGCTCAGGTGTTGTGGTTTCGCTGTCTTCAGTGTTGTCTATGGAGCTCTGTACAGTGACTTCAGTGGCTCCAGTGGCTGTGTCTTCCATGTGCTCTCTAGAGCTCTTTAACAGATGCTTCTTCTGAGGGTTCTGTCCCTGGTGTCATTGAGTCTGTGACTAATAAGTTCTTCGTTCAGCTCCACTTGTTGAGCGTGGTCCTCTGAGCTCAGCTAGCTAGTCTCTCTTTGATTGTGACTGAGGCTGTTCCGCTGCTCCTGTGGAGAACACACATGATTAAACATTCACAGAAACCAACACCCAGCTCAGTTGAATGTGACAAACCACTAACTTCTAATTGAGAGACTGTTTTATAACTCTTGTATAATGTATATTTTGTGTTTAAAAACACTAAAACTATTTAATGAAAATATGCATTCAGCTGGCCCATAATAGATATTGAATTTCCCCAAGTACAATAAAATGTGTTTTATTTTAATCATACTGTTTGATTTATACTGAACAAAAATGTAAACGTAACATAGAACAATTAAAAATATTTGAGGAAATCAGTGAATTGAACGAATTAGGCCCTAATCTTAGGATTTCATATGACTGGGAATACAGATCTGTTTATTACATTTTTTTATTGAACCTTTATTTAACTAGGCAAGTCAGTTAAGAACAAATTATTGTTTACAATGACGGCCTACCTGGGAACAGTGGTTAACTGCCTTGTTCAGGGGCAGAATAACAGATTTTTACCTTGTCAGCTCAGGGATTTGATCCAGCAACCTTTCAGTTACTGGCCCAACGCTTTAACCACTAGGCTACCTGCCGATAGGGGGAGTGAGGCCTAAGAGGATTTTATAAATAAGTAACAACCAGTGGGTCTTGCGACAGGTATACAGAGATGACCAGTTTACAGATGAGTATAGAGTGCAGTGACGTGTCCTATAAGAGTATTGGTGGCAAGTTTGCATCTGTTGGTCACAGATACCTTAAAAAAAGATAGGGGCGTGGATCAGAAAACCAGTCAGTATCTGGTGTGACCACCATTTGCCTCATGCAGCACGACACATCTCCTTTGCATAGACTTGATCAGGCTGTTGATTGTGGCCTGTGAAATGTTGTCCCACTCCTCTTCAATGGCTGTGCGAAGTTGCTGGATATCATCGGGAACGGAAAAAGGCTGTCGTACACGTCGATCCAGAGCATCCCAAACATGCTCATTGTGTGACATGTCTGGTAAGCATGCAGCCTGTGGAAGAACTGAGACATTTTCAGCTTCCAGGAATAGTGTACAGCTCCTTGCGACATGGGGCTGTGCATTATAATGCTGAAACATGAGGTGATGGCGACGGATGAATTGCACGACAATGGGCCTCAGGACCTTGCCACAGTATCTCTCTGCATTCAAATTGCCATCGATAAAATGCAATTGTGTTTGTTGTCCCTAGCCTGTGCCTGCCCTTACCATAACCCCACCGGCACCAACGTTGACATCAGCAAACCTCTCGCCCACACGACGCCTTTATCTTGGCCAGATCGCAGTTGTAAATGAGAACTTGTTCTCAACTGGCCTACCTGGTTAAATAAAAGTGAAATAAAATGTTTAAAAAATACTTGTGGTCTGCGGTATGTGAGGCCGGTTGGATGTACTGCCAAATTCTCTAAAACGCTGTTGGAGAAATGAACATTACATTCTCTGGCAACAGCTCTGGTGGACATCCCTGCAGTCATCTTGCCAATTGCACTCTCTCTCAAAACTTGATACATCTGTGGCATTGTGTTGTGTGACAACCCTGCACATTTTAGAGTGGCCTTTTATTGATGATGTTGTTTAATCATCTTCTTGTTATGCCACACCTGTCAGGTGGATGGATTATCTTGGCAAAGGAGAAATGTTAACAGGAATGTTTCATATGGAATGTTTCTGGGATCTTTTAGCTGATGAAACCAGAGACCAACACAACATGTTGCATTTATATTTTTGTTCAGTGCGCTCAGAGATTTTCTCACTGATAATATGTAAAATGCAGTTGGAATATTCAATTTGACAAAAGTTCATTCACATTTGGAATTTAGTCACAAGCTGCGTCAAACACATTTGATCAATAATTTGCATACAGCACTTACAGAACACATTGCTTTTCCTCACTCTAGACCTCATTTCAATTGACCATAGGATGAACTCATATTAATATGCTATTTTTGGAGGGGCTTCTGAGGTGCAGAAAGGTCAGAAGTGTTGGGAACCCACTTCAATGTAGTTTTCCCTGCCCTCTCCTTCCTCTATAACTCACTTTGGAAAACAATTTTTGATTTGAAGCGCAGAGAGGAGAAGGCTATTGATCTAGTGAACAATAAAACACACATTTCCACATCAACTATCTTTGTTTTCAACTAATGTCAGTACTATTAAATGTCACAGCTAAGTTGATTGTGTCATAGAGCATAAAGTAATAAAACAATTATTATCTGAAGAAGAGACGAGTGGCTAATGTGTGGACACCTGCCATGTGAGATCAGAGTCCTGATATTATGCTACTGCTGCCAGTGAGTGATGCGCACACACACACACACACACACACACACACACACACACACACACACACACACACACACACACACACACACACACACACACACACACACACAAACTCTGGACAGTGACAGACTTATCCACATGCCATTGATATTGTGTTATTCATATAAACAGGATTTCTCACATTTTATTTATGATATCGAATACTACAGTTTTCCTTTGCCTCATTCGGAGGGAATACAGTTGATATCAGTATTATGATCCACTTTCCAGTTTTCATGTATCAATTATTTCATCTACCACCAACCTTGAAACAAAACAGGCACTGTTTATATTTTTCATACTCTATCAAAGAAAAGCAGCTCAGTAGAACACTGGGAACAGAATGCTCTTTGTGTTTAATGATGGATTCTGTAAGGGAGGAAACAACCACACATTAGAACAACTGACTAACATGTTGTTGGCTACTGATCACGTGAGTTCAAACTTTGCTTTTCCGTGCACGTACCAAAAGTTATAAAATAAAAACCCCAACACTTCACTTTCCGTGATCTACCCAACACATACACTCCCTCCTCTCCCCTTCTTACCTGTGACATGCATATCCTGCCTGATGCTATCTAGTGCTGCAGGATGTTAGCAGCTGGCAGTCTCTGTCTGTGTGTCCTATGTAGACTCACAAACCCATGTTATGTAGCATTTATAAAGGCCTCTCCATAGTTCAAAAAGCCTGTCAAAGCTGCACGTCACCGCCCAGACCAGACCAGCTCTCTGTCTGCTTGCTCTCTCTCTCTCACTCTCTCTTTCCCTCTACCACCAGTGTCGCCTCTGCTTTAGAGTCCAAGTGAGGGCAGTGTATGGTTATGTCTGTGTCCTTATTGTCCTGTCAGGGAGGTGACAACTGTCTGTCAGTAATGTGACATGGCGTAGCTCGGTATGGTGTAGCTCTACTTTGGTTCTATAACGGTTAGTTGCAAACATAGTTCCTACCCCAGGGGAAGAGAGAGGGCATCACACTGCATGGTCCTCCTCCTTCTAACCAGTCAACATGGGGATCTGTCAAAAACAACAAACAGGAAGATGGAAACAACAAAAAGTATTTGAAAATGTTTGAGGACAGTATAATTTGAGAGTATTCAAAGACAATAGTAGAAAATGATAACACTATAAATGATTATGCCTTAGCTCTTATCATGGGACAACATAAACAGAGTGACACAAGTACAATACCTGAAGTACAAGAGATTCCATGTCGTGTGAGCGCCTCCAAATCTGCTGGTTGCTCTTGATCTGGTCAGTGATAGACAGTCTGCCACTATTTTCTTAGTCCTGTTCTCTAGTTTTGTGTATTCTGAGCCTATAGAAGACCGACACACAAGGCTATATTCCCAATCTGTCTGTCATTCCTTCATACGGAGTAGTAGCCTAGCAGTAGCCTTTCTAGCGGCCTGCAGTGCAGCCCATCCTGCTGTGTCAGTCTCTCATAAGATTATGTGTCCTGGCTATCTCCTCCAGAAGGATATAATACCATGTGAATGGGTCGTGTCTGGATGGGATCCAGCTTTTGTAAATTTTACATCAAAAGGTGATCTTATTTTTTTTGTTGCATTTTAGCCAACCCTAACCCTTTTCCTAACCTTAACCTAATTCTCCTAGCCTGCCACATTTATTCTCCTAACCTGCTGCATAACTTCTCTTAAACCTGCTACGAATAGTCAATTCTGGCAAAAGCTGGATCCCTTCTAACCATGACAATGTGAATGCTGAGGAGTTAATAGCCTTAGGGGAAACACTGTAATCCTCCACGCATTAGGGAGCTCTGTCTTAAGTAAGGTGTTTATTATCTGCTTCTAGAACAACAAATAGGAAACGTATATTTGAATGATCACTGTAAACCCCTTTTGAATGCAGCTAAGGCCTAAGATTTGACATTAGAATCAGCTTATTCATAGGTTAGGCTACTGTGGGCTAGGCTAAATAAAAAATCTGGTAATGTCATCATGTAAGACTAATTTTAAGCCACATAATCATTAGGCTAGCCTACATAAGAGGGATCATAGGTAAATTTATCATAAATCACACACGTTTAGGATGTGTAGGATGGCGCCGACAGAGATGGCTGCCTCGCTTCGAGACCTTATGAAAGTATGCAGTATTTAGTTTTTTTATGTATTATTTCTTATATTATTACCCCAGGAAATCTTAAGCGTTATTACAAACAGCCGGGAAGAACTATTTGATATAAGAGCGACGTCAACTCACCAACATTATGACCAGGAATACGACTTTCCCGAAGATGATCCTCTGTTTGGACCACCACCCAGGACAATGGATCGGATCGCAGAAGCGGACTCAAAACCATGGCGCCGCAGAAGGGGCAGATGGAGCAGCCTCCTGGTCAGGCTCCATAGATGTGCACATCACCCACCGCTCCAGAGTATATTACTCGCCAATGCTCTTGACAACAAGGTAGACAAATTTCGAGCAAGGTTTGCCTTCCAGACAGACATCAGAGATTGTAACATCCTCTGTTTAATGGAAACATGTCTCTCTCAGGATATGTTGTCGGAATCGGTTCAGCCACCGGGCTTCTCCATGCATTGCGCCGACAGAGATAAACACCTCTCTGGGAAGAGGAAGGGCGGTGGTGTATGCTTCATGATTAACGGCTCATGGTGTAATCATAACAACATACAGGAACTCAAGTCCTTCTGCTCACCTGACCTAGAATTCCTTACAATCAAATGCCGGCCATATTACCTCCCAAGAGAATCCTCGTCAGTTATCATCACAGCTGTGTACATTCCTCCTCAAGCAGACACCACAATGGCCCTCAAGGAACTTCTATGTTAACTGGAAACCATATATCCAGCATTTATTGTAGCTGGGGATTTTAACAAAGCAAATTTGAGCACAAGGCTACCTAAATTCTATCAGCATATTGATTGTAGTACTCGCGGGGGTAATACACTTGATCACTGCTACTCTAACTTCCACAATGAATACAAATCCCTCCCCCGCCCTCCCTTCGGTAAATACGGCCACGACGGCGTCTTGCTCCTACTGTCTTTGTAGGCAGAAACTCAAACAGGATGTGCCAGTGACTAGAACCATTCAACGCTGGTCTGACCAATCAGAATCACCGTTCAAGATGGTTTTGATCACCTGGAATGGGAAATGTTCTGGTCAACCTCAGAGAACAACATTGATCTATACGCTGACTCGGTGAGTGAATTTATTAGGAAGTGCATTGGGGATGTTGTACCCACTGTGACTATTAAAACCTACCCTAACCAGAAACCGTGGATGGACGGCAGCATTCACGCAAAACTGAAAGCACGAACCATCAAATTTAACAATGGAAAGAGGTCTGGGAATATGGCTGAAAATAAACAGTGTAGTTATTCCCTCCGCAAGGCAATCAAACAAGCAAAATGTAGATAAAGAGCTCAGACTTGAGACGTACATTGTAGGGTTTACACGAAATCACAGACTACAAAAAGAAAACCATTGACTACAGCTCAGCATTCAACACCATAGTACCCTCCAAGCTCATCATTAAGCTTGAGGCCCTGGGTCTCAACCCCGTCCTGTGCAATTGGGTCCTGGACTTTCTGACAGGCCGTCCCAGGTGGTGAAGGTAGGAAACAACATCTCCACATCGCCTAACCCTAGCCCTCAGCACTGGGGCCCCACAAGGGTGCGTGCTCAGCCCCCTCCTGTACTCCCTGTTCACCCATGACTGTGTGGCCATGCACGCCTCCAACTCACTGCCTGATAGTCAGCCTCAGTGAAATATACACTACCGGTCAAAAGTTTGGACACACCAACTATTAAGGGGTTTTCTTTATTTTCACTATTTTCTACACTGTAGAATAATAGTGAAGACATCAACACTATGAAATAACACATATGTAATCACATAGTAACCAAAAAGTGTTAAACAAATCAAAATATATTAGTAGCCACCCTTTGCCTTGATGACAGCTTTTCACACTCTTGGCATTCCCTCAACCAGCTTCACCTGGAATGCTTTTCCAACAGTCTTGAAGGAGTTCCCACATACGCTGAGCACTTGTTGGCTGCTTTTCCTTCATTCTGAGGACTAACTCATCCCAAATCATCTCCATTGGATTGAGGTCAGGTGATTGTGGAGGCCAGGTCAAATTATAATATAAATTATAATTTATATTATTGTCCAATTCACTTCTCTTGACCTGGGGAACAATAAGGGCCTTATACGCTTTCTGAGGGGCTAAGGATTAATAAAATAATTATAAGAATAATAATTCGAATTACATTAATCTTTTCAATGATGTTCTGATGTAATCGCTGCAGCAGATGTTATCAAAGAGGATGTTGTTGCTAATTTGTTAGCTTCTCCCTTTACAAGAATAACTTTCAACAAGAAGTTCAGTTTTAAATGATCATCATCTGGTGAGTGGAACTGTGTTTTTTATTGCAGTGCACTTGCTGTTGTTAACCATCTCTTTGAAAATAACTGGCGTGTGAGAAATCGTTGCATTTAAAGTTTAGGTCACCGGTTACTTTGTGTGCTAAATGTGAAATGTTTTTTTGCAATGGGAAGTAGTAGTTGTACATTTAGATTAGGAAATGCTTAGCCTAATGGTTGTGTTTTTGTATTCTTATGATTGGGACCTAGTGGCTCATTATGGCCGAGTGAATGGACTGCTTATCCTTTAACATCATGCTGTGCGTGACTGCTGTCTTTCCATCGGCCCTATGCAGCTGTGTAGTGGTACCTGGAGAAGTGGGTATACTCAAATTTTTCCAAAAAGTTCCAAAATGGCCCACCCAGCAAAGGAAAGGCGTCCTGTGTGAAAAATCCTATGTTTTTGCAATTTGATTGGATAGGCCTGTGTCCACCCATATCTACATCCCTGATGCAAACAGGTCATGAAGACTGAATTGCCAAACACAAATAGCCGACTAACAAAGAACTCGGACCAAACGCTTTCAATACCTGGTTTGCATACCCATTGTTGTCTTAGTTAGCATTTACTGGTAGATATACGTTGAAATGTCTTTCCTATCCACCCTACCGGTTACCAATGCCATTCTTCTGTGAGCTGCTACATGCCCAAACCGGTTGAGAGCTGCACATTATTGCAGTGTACAGATGATATTCTGCTGAAACTAGGCTGTGTGGAGGCGCTCATGTGAATATATTTCACGTGCTTTGCGATTTGGTGGCTACTTTGCGCATTTTTCTCTATTGTACTACATAATTGATAAGTCGTATACCTCTGTTACACTACTTTTATACGCATCAGTGGGGATTAAGTGAGTATATGCAATAGCCCCCCACCCGCCCCCCAAAAAGTGGTTATACGGTTTATGCCTGCGCATAGCCTCCACTACACCACTAACCCTTTGTGTTTTACAAAAGTACACTCTCCTACATGAGTGCGCAGCTATTACCGTTGCTTTTCTTTCAGCATCACGAACCTGTCACATACCGAAGGCCTCGGTCCAATAGGTTCGTCACTGCGCAGACATGTCTAATAGAAATAAAGACTGCAGGTATTAATATTTCAAGAAAGGAGTGTATCTATTTGGTCTGGCGAAGCGGTTTTATGCGCTTACTGAATGGAAGCTGATAATTCTGAGTTTTTTTACTCGGCTGGTCTTGAGTAGAAATGATGAGTCCTTATTGTCCAAGACCGAGTACAAATATATCCGACACAGAGACACTCAAAATGTGGTTTCGAGACCGGACCGACACCTGGTCTCAAGTACTACTACAACATAGGAAAAAATACAGTTCTACGTGATGACATCATTAAAAGTTAAAACATTTAAAAAAACGGTGATTTACAAACACTATGAGATACGAGGTGACACCGTGAGCAAGAAAATACCCTCCCTAGACATTTCAAAACCTTATAAGTTCTAACTATTTAAATTAGCATACATTTGCACAAATCAATCCACTAAAAGCAATAGTAACTGTTCAAACTAGAGACACCACACCAACTTACACATGTTCAGGCTATCCTATCCTAAGTAATAAATCAATCAATTATTTAATCTATCCATCTATACTTTTTCAACTATAACCATTTAAAATGTCCTTAAATTAACATGGGTTTGAATGAGAACCATGGGAATACAGAGGTAGTTATTCAATATGGTCCTGCTACTTTGCCAATTAAGCTATAAGACAAACTTTAAACTGTTCAAGCTATCCTAACTTAAAATTCTTAAAAACCTTTATCAAGGATAGATTAGCATGACAAACCCCCACCAACAGTAACTCTTGAACCGTTCAAGCTAGAGACACCAAACCAACTTTCACATGCTCAGGCTATCCTATCTTATCATATCCAATCAATCCATCACTCAATCTTTCCATCTACTTACTTTTTCAACTATAACCAGTCCCTACCATTACTACTGCAGTTACTACCACTACTATAACTTCTTTCACAACCATAAATACTCGGATTCAGAGGGGTTGGGTTAAATGCGGAAGACACATTTCAGTTGAAAGCAATCAGTGGTACAACTGACTAGGTATCCCCCTTTCCCTTTTAAGCAAGCACACCACATTTTCTTCAGGAAATGTACTTTCCTAGTTGCACTTGATACTTCTGTGTTGATGGAACCTAAACTCATCTGTTTTTGCATAAATGATTAAAACAGCCGTTGCAGTCTGAAGTGTTAATTCACTATTATCCCCACTCACTATGCGAGATCAATATATCTACAGATCCTGCAAATAGAAAGACAAATTGTCATCCTCTTGGAGGAGAAGAAAGAAACTAAACAAATCAAGCAAATGCTACGCCTTTAATTGTTTTCATTAAAACATACCAACATATATAGCAATATATTGTAGCACTGACTGGTGTACTATGTCTGAAAACATCACAGCACATTTAATGGCATACAAAACGAGCATCAAGTACAGTTCAGAAATATGGAGGGTAAAATGTTTAACAACAGAATACATTAATCATATCTTTCCACAAGCAAACAACACAGTTACACATCACGTGCTGTAACACTAAATAACAGTCTGAATACATTTACATTTTAGTCATTTAGCAGAGGCTCTTATCCAGAGCGACTTACAGGAGCAATTAGGGTTACCTTGCTCAAGGGGACATTGACAGATTTTTCACCTCGTTGGCTTGGGGATTCGAACCATCGACATTTTGGTTACTGGTCCAACGCTCTTAAAACCCCTAGACTACATTCCATCCCAGGTGAATCCATCTCAGAGGGTGGTCTCTCTTCACTACAGCAAACGGTTCAACAACATCAACACTTTACAACAGTCTCATACAGTAGGCATCAGTAGGCATCATGACAGAGTATCAAATAGAAAGGAAAAACAGATGATTCCCTCGCACCACATACTGTATGTAAATAGTGACAGAAGATAAGCAATAACACAGCCGGTTGGAGGAGCCATGCTGTAGTTGTGGAGGTCCCTCTTCTCTCCATCACATCGTAAGCCTTTCATTCATTTCATTTCATTCATTATTCTGATATGATCTGTTGATAAACATATGGACAATATATGTTTATAAATATATGGACAATTCATGAGATGATAGTAACAACAACAAACAGCCTCAACAATGAGACCTGAAGCTCCACAACTACATTAGAAAAGCACTTCACTAGAGGGTTAAGAGTAGGGGAGATGAATTATCATGAGACACACGTCAACAGTATACCTGTTACAGACGGAATAGTCTCCCCTGCTCCAAACACATCAACAACATCATCATCTAAGTCCACCACAGTGACAAACTAATGTGAGCACACATTATACTTAATGTGCAATTTGCTCTATGGGTAAGGTAGAACAAAACAGAATGATTCAATATTGGTGCCAACATTCCATCAGAAAAAAGTACACGTACATGCACACACACGCAGTTATGTACCTTGTAGCCAGTCCACCCCCTCCTGTAGGCCCTCTCCTTTTACAGCATTACTGGCACTGAAACACAGGGACAGATTTTAGTAACCTATCCCAACACAACTGTGTGTGTCTGTACCTGCTTATGTGTGTGATAGAGTTGTGTCCTACCAGATGTGCCAGGGTTTGTCCTTGATGTTCTCCAGACAGAGCAGCTGAGAGACTTTGACTGAAGACATGGCTTCTCTCAGGTCACTCTTATTAGCAAAGAGCAGCACAGGCATCCTCCTACTGCAGATGTCTGGAGGGAGCAGGAACACCAGATAACAAGTGAAGAAAGTCTGTCTGTCTGTCTGTCTGTCTGTCTGTCTGTCTTTCTCCCCTTCTCTCCCTCTCTTACTCTCGCTCTTCCTGTCTCTCTCTCTTACCTTGGTGATTGAGAAGAGTATCAAGTTCCTCTTTGGCAACGACCATTCGTAACTTGTCTCCACTATCGATGACAAATATGATCGCGTGACTCTCTCTGTGGACACCACAACAGAAAACGATGTCATCAACAAGGGTTAGGAGGTTCAACAGGGTAAAAAACACTGAATGTGTTTCTCTACATCAGGGTTAAGCAACTAGATTCAGAGCGGGGGCCGGGGGGGCGGTAACTCTTGGAGATAGATTTAGGGTTGGGTAACCACTAAAACTGCTCTACAGGCAATACTGGTTACTCTAAGTTTAGAGGTAAGGCACCTCTGGATTAAAACGTCCTGTCATATCATGCAGGTCTATATAGATAAACAGTGCAGGTGTGAAGTCTTACTTGTAATAATGTTCCCATAGGCTTCTATATCTGCTCTGACCAGACATGTCAAACACTGTGAAAGACAAACTTTGTAGAGACACAACATACATGTTACACATTAACGCACTATAGTAATATAATTAGTATGACTTTTTCCTGGTTCACTAAGTTAATCATAGTTTACATTACAAGTCAATTACTACCTTGAACTCTTGAATTGTTCTATATTGAAGCCAATAGTTGGGACAATGTCTTGTGTCTGGGTCTGTAATACGCACAAACAAAACGCAGACAGACAAACAATAACTGAAGTGTATCAAAAATAAATGGTAAAATAGGGTGAAATAGGCTGTACTGACCTTCACCTGACTAACATGTTTCCAGTCGTCTGAGAGTGGGCCATAAAACCTTAGCTGAAAACAAGCAAGCAGTGGATAATTGCAGAGTAACAATGCAATAACACACAGGTCTTATACTGTATATAAGCACAATGTAATAACACATAGGTCTTATACTGTATATAAGCACAATGCAATAACACATAGGTCTTCTACTGTATATAAGCACAATGCAATAACACATAGGTCTTCTACTGTATATAAGCACAATGCAATAACACATAGGTCTTCTACTGTATATAAGCACAATGCAATAACACATAGGTCTTCTACTGTATATAAGCACAATGCAATAACACATAGGTCTTCTACTGTATATAAGCACAATGCAATAACACATAGGTCTTCTACTGTATATAAGCAAAATGCGATAACACATAGGTCTTCTACTGTATATAAGCACAATGCGATAACACTCACAGCTCGTATGTATAACCACAATGCGATAACTCTCACAGCTCGTATGTATAACCACAATGTGATAACACTCACAGCTCGTATGTATAACCACAATGTGATAACTCTCACAGCTCGTATGTATAACCACAATGCGATAACTCTCACAGCTCGTATGTATAACCACAATGTGATAACACTCACAGCTCGTATGTATAACCACAATGTGATAACACTCAAAGTTTGTATGTATAACCACAATGCGATAACTCTCACAGCTCGTATGTATAACCACAATGTGATAACACTCACAGCTTGTATGTATAACCACAATGTGATAACACTCACAGCTCGTATGTATAACCACAATGTGATAACACTCACAGCTTGTATGTATAACCACAATGTGATAACACTCACAGCTCGTATGTATAACCACAATGTGATAACACTCACAGCTTGTATGTATAACCACAATGTGATAACACTCACAGCTCGTATGTATAACCACAATGTGATAACACTCAAAGTTTGTATGTATAACCACAATGCGATAACTCTCACAGCTCGTATGTATAACCACAATGTGATAACACTCACAGCTCGTATGTATAACCACAATGCGATAACACTCACAGCTCGTATGTATAACCACAATGTGATAACACTCACAGCTTGTATGTATAACCACAATGTGATAACACTCACAGCTCGTATGTATAACCACAATGTGATAACACTCACAGCTCGTATGTATAACCACAATGTGATAACACTCACAGCTCGTATGTATAACCACAATGTGATAACACTCACAGCTCGTATGTATAACCACAATGTGATAACACTCACAGCTCGTATGTATAACCACAATGTGATAACACTCACAGCTTGTATGTATAACCACAATGTGATAACACTCACAGCTTGTATGTATAACCACAATGCGATAACACTCACAGCTCGTATGTATAACCACAATGGGATAACACTCACAGCTCTTATAATCAGTGGTGTAGTGGAGGGTAAACGCAAGTAACACGATTTACTCACCTTTATTTTTTGCATGACAGTACACCCACCTTTTGGGAAAGAATTCATGGAAAGTACAGGGAACGTTACTCTTTTCACCGCGACTGGCGATCAGTTTACCCACCTATGTTTTTGTTTACCACTACATCACTGCTTATAACCACAATGCCTAAAATTCACAGTTCCAATATACACTATATATACAAAAGTATGTGGACACCCCTTCAAATGAGTGGATTCGGTTACTTCAGCCACCCCCATTGCTGACAGGTGTATCAAATTCAATGGCCTTACTTAAGACCTCAGTGACTTTCAACGTGGCACCGTCATAGGATGCCACCTTTCCAACAAGTCAGTTCGTCAAATTTCTCCCCTGCTAGAGCTGCCGCGGTCAACTGTAAGTGCTGTTATTGTGAAGTGGAAACATCTAGGAACAACAATGGTTAAGTCACAAAGTGGAAGGCCACACAAGTTCACAGAATGGGACCGCAGAGTGCTGAAGCGCGTGAAAATCATCTACCCTCAGTTGCAACACTCACTACTTTACTGACTTTGACTTTATTTTCCCCATTGGGAAATGTTGTAAGTTCCAAACTAAGTTCCAAACTGCCTCTGGAAGCAACATCAGCACAAGAACTGTTCATGGGAGCTTCATGAAATGGGTTTCCTTGGCCAAGCAACCACACACAAGCCCCATGCGCAATTCCAAGCGTTGGCTGGAATGGTGGAATGCTTGCCGCCATTGGGCTATGGAGCAGTGGAAACGCGTTCTCTGGAATGATGAATCACGCTTGACCATCTGGCAGTCCGGCGGACGAATCTGGGTTTGGCGGATGCCAGGAGAACGCTACCTGCCCAAATGCATAGTGCCAACTGTAAAGTTTCGTGGAGGAGGAATAATGGTCTGGGGCTGTTTTTCATGGTTTCTGCTAAGCCCCTTAGTTCCAGTGAAGGGAAATCAACACTACAGCATACAAAAATGGCATTCTAGACGATTCCGTGCGTCCAACTTTGTGGCAACAGTTTGGAGAAGGCCATTTTCTGTTTCAGCATGACAATGCCCCCGGGGCACAAAGCAAGGTTCATACAGATCTGATTTGTCAAGATCCGTGTGGAAGAACTTGACGGGCCTGCACAGAGCCCTGACCTCAACCCCATTGAACAGCCTCAACCTCATTGAACACCTTTGATATGAATTGGAATGCTCCCAACATCAGTAATGCTCTTGTGGGTGAAAGGAAGGAAGTCCCGCAGCAATGTTCCAACATCTAGTGGAAAGCTTTCCCAGAAGAGTGGAGGCTGTTATAGCAGCAAAGGGGGGACCAACTCCATATTAATTCCCATGATTTTGGAATGAGATGTTCAACGACTTTTGGTCATGTAGTGTATAACCACAACAGTTAACACTCACAGCGCTTATGTATAACCACCATCTCCATGTCTCAGCTCACTCAACTCACATACACAACTCCGTCTCTTTCCATTGACAGGCCAGCGCGCAAAGGACGCGCGCGCCTACAACAGGCCACCACGTTAATACGTTTCAATTTAGAACACAATCAAATACATCAGTCAATGGACTACAGTAGGCCCATATGTTCAATTATAGTTAGGCCATGTCAGTGGACTTACATTACTGGGCTTGAGTTGGTTGATGATGGTGGTTTTCCCGCTGTTGTCCAGTCCCAAACACAACACGTTCACTTCTTTCTTCTTCAGACCCAGCCATCCCGACAGTTTATCAAACAGGCCCATTTGTCCTGCTTACAACATCTGATCCTAAGGTTTAAATGTGAATTCGGTATAAGCCATCTACCCCCTCAATATATAATCGAAAGTTTCTACAATTTCGCTACAATTTAGTCTAACGTTCTAAAATAGAATGTTGCCATGGATATGAGGACTATGTAACTAGACAGCAGATTGGCAGTCCAGTCTGTGAATAAGCCTATTAGACTGAATTAACGCTCTGAACCTACTGCTGACCTGACTCGCAGTATGGGGTGATTCTGAGATGGACGTTAGACAATGTCAACTTCATGAGGAAAGGTTTATTACATAGGCCTACAGTAGCCTTTACATATTCCAGTCATTCTGAATATGTACAGGCTACTGGTATTTTTTTTATATACTTTTCTTAGTAGTTGCCTATACATTCAAAAAAACGAGATGATTATTAATTATTTAACACACATCACGAGTCACGACAATAGCATAACTTGGCTTTTCTCCTGCTTTATCAGTAGTTGATCAATTAAGCACAAGCAGTAAACAAACTGTTGGATATCCACAACATCGCCCTAGCTCGAATAATGGTACTGAGTGGCGCAGTCGTCTAAGACACTGCATCTCAGTGCACTGCAGTACCTGGTTCGATTCCAGGCTGCATCACATCCGGCCATGATTGGGAGTCCCATAGGGCGGTGCACAATTGACCCAGCGTCGTCCATGGTAGGCTGTCATTACAAATAAAAGTTTGTTCTTAACTGACTTGCCGAGTTAAATAAAAATAAGAAAAAATGTTGCATGGTCCAACTGCCCCATCTGCTGGCTAGCATTAAAAAGTCCATCTAAAATACAGTGTATTCTACAAACCTCTCGGGACACTGGTAGACAAAATACTTCCAGTGATGTTGAGGCAACAAAAAAACCAAGGGGAAACTGATTGCCAGTCACGGTGAAAAAAAGTGATGTTCTCTATACTTTCAATAGATTTTTCCAACGGTGGGTAAAGTGTCAAGCAAAATAAAGAAGTTGGGTAAACTCTGCATTTACACTCCAATACACCAAATCAAATCAAATTGTATTTGTCACATACACATGGTTAGCAGATGTTAATGCGAGTGTAGCGAAATGCTTGTGCTTCTAGTTCCGACAATGCAGTGATAACCAACAAGTAATCTAACTAACAATTCCAAAACTACTGTCTTATACACAGTGTAAGGGGATAAAGAATATGTACATAAAGATATATGAATGAGTGATGGTACAGAGCAGCATACAGTAGATGGTATCGAGTACAGTATATACATATGAGATGAGTATGTAGACAAAGTAAACAAAGTGGCATAGTTAAAGTGGCTAGTGATACATGTATTACATAAGGATGCAGTCGATGATGTAGAGTACAGGATATACGTATGCATATGAGATGAATAATGTAGGGTAAGTAACATTATATAAGGTAGCATTGTTTAAAGTGGCTAGTGATATATTTACATCATTTCCCATCAATTCCCATTATTAAAGTGGCTGGAGTTGGGTCAGTGTCAATGACAGTGTGTTGGCAACAGCCACTCAATGTTAGTGGTGGCTGTTAAACAGTCTGATGGCCTTGAGATAGAAGCTGTTTTTCAGTCTCTCGGTCCCAGCTTTGATGCACCTGTACTGACCTCGCCTTCTGGATGATAGCGGGGTGAACAGGCAGTGGTTCGGGTGGTTGATGTCCTTGATGATCTTTATGGCCTTCCTGTAACATCGGGTGGTGTAGGTGTCCTGGAGGGCAGGTAGTTTGCCCCCGGTGATGTGTTGTGCAGACCTCACTACCCTCTGGAGAGCCTTACGGTTGAGGCGGAGCAGTTGCCGTACCAGGCGGTGATACAGCCCGCCAGGATGCTCTCGATTGTGCATCTGTAGAAGTTTGTGAGTGCTTTTGGTGACAAGCCGAATTTCTTCAGCCTCCTGAGGTTGAAGAGGCGCTGCTGCACCTTCTTCACGACGCTGTCAGTGTGAGTGGACCAATTCAGTTTGTCTGTGATGTGTATGCCGAGGAACTTAAAACTTGCTACCCTCTCCACTACTGTTCCATCGATGTGGATAGGGGGTGTTCCCTCTGCTGTTTCCTGAAGTCCACAATCATCTCCTTAGTTTTGTTGACGTTGAGTGTGAGGTTATTTTCCTGACACCACACTCCGAGGGCCCTCACCTCCTCCCTGTAGGCCGTCTCGTCGTTGTTGGTAATCAAGCCTACCACTGTTGTGTCGTCCGCAAACTTGATGATTGAGTTGGAGGCGTGCGTGGCCACGCAGTCGTGGGTGAACAGGGAGTACAGGAGAGGGCTCAGAACGCACCCTTGTGGGGCCCCCATGTTGAGGATCAGCGGGAGAGATGTTGTTGCCTACCCTCACCACCTGGGGGCGGCCCGTCAGGAAGTCCAGTACCCAGTTGCACAGGGCGGGGTCGAGACCCAGGGTCTCGAGCTTGATGACGAGCTTGGAGGGTACTATGGTGTTGAATGCCGAGCTGTAGTCGATGAACAGCATTCTCACATAGGTATTCCTCTTGTCCAGGTGGGTTAGGGCAGTGTGCAGTGTGGTTGAGATGGCATCGTCTGTGGACCTATTTGGGCGGTAAGCAAATTGGAGTGGGTCTAGGGTGTCAGGTAGGGTGGAGGTGATATGGTCCTTGACTAGTCTCTCAAAGCACTTCATGATGACGGAAGTGAGTGCTACGGGGCGGTAGTCGTTTAGCTCAGTTACCTTAGCTTTCTTGGGAACAGCAGACTGGTATAGGGATTGATTGAATATGTCCGTAAACACACCGGCCAGCTGGTCTGCGCATGCTCTGAGGGCGCGGCTGGGGATGCCGTCTGGGCCTGCAGCCTTGCGAGGGTTAACACGTTTAAATGTCTTACTCACCTCGGCTGCAGTGAAGGAGAGACCTCCAGTAAATACAGCCATGTTCAACCAGATACCCTTCTCATCATTCCATCATTCCTTCTCATCATCTGATGGAACAGTACCTGTAAACAATGCCTCCTAGAAGAACATGCCATCCATAGAATGAAACAGTCAGTAATAAAATGACATCTAACCACCAGAACTGTTCACCTTTATTTGCAAATAAATATCAGTTTTAAACTGCCTCTTACAGTGTGCAAGATCTACCACGTCTCTTTGAAAATGATAGAAAAATAAAATACTAGAATTATAAGTATACTTGTACTTTGTACAAAAGAGCATTCCCTTTGCTCAGCAGTAAGACATGCTAAACAGCCTGATCTGGTTTCTCCTTCCAGGAGGAGCCAAGTGTATCCTCCCTCTGAGAGGTCTGTCTGTGAACACCTGCTGGACAGGTGAGCTCGGTAGAAGTTGACTCAAAACACAGATCTAGGATCAGCATAGCCTACCTCCATCCTTACCTCAACCATTAGTGGGTAAAATTGTAAACTGACCTTCGTTCAGTTTCCAGGGGCAACTTCCTTCTACTCCGTACAGGCTCCTAAGGTACACTCCTGCTCCTGAACATACTGTATACTGTAGATGTGTGTGTGACCGACAGGGTTTGAACCCAAATCGTCTGTGCTCCACAAGACTGTGTTAGCCTGCTGAGTTAAAGCCTAAGCATTTGCTTCGGGGAGCTAATGAAAGACTTCAGGTTTCAGGCAGAGTTTGTGGTGGTTCACCTATGCTACCTGTGGATCTGGAGAGGTTTATGGGATATTACAATGCTGTTGAGGGCCATATAGAGACAAAGAGATGTTGTATATATATGTGACTTTGGTGCTGCTGTCTCTCTGTGCGTCTGTCACCGAGCAGAACATACCTCTATCTGTCTCAAGCATGGCATACATGGGAGTCTTGACAGCAAACACATATCATGACACCAACCCCTGTATGCCAAACAGCCTTGGTTTCCATTCCTACTATATACATTGTTTTCCAACAGCTGTCATAAGTCTTTAGCATTGCACAATTGGCCTGTAGAGCTAGCATGTTAGCGTGTAACAGAGTCTGTTGAGGTTTGCTAACAATCTGCTCTCAATGTCTATAGGTCCATAAGAGACTATCATTTATTTATTTCTCTTATCGTAGTTACTGAGACGACTGCATATATTGCTCATTTAGATAAAATGCTAAATAAATAAAGATAGTATCCAGATTTACTAGGGCGCTCACATACAAGACTGCACAGATATAAATATTAGTTTAGGATTATAATGGATCAATTATTCTATACACTTAAAACATTCAGAAATACTCCGCACTTCCAAAGCGGACTCTTCGTCTTCTTCAAGTATTAGCATACCCAGATACTCTGGAGAGGTTAAAAAACGTAACGAGAATACCTTATGATTACGCTTACTTATCAAACTCCAAAATAATTCATATCATATTAATTAAGGACAATCCTTTTGATTGCTCGTCTGTTAGCAGCTACATCATGGTCACAAAAACATGTAGTAGATCAAATCTACAGCTCTACCGTATAATAAGTACTGATGCTGCAACAAGGCATACATTCCCCAGGGGCAGCCAGTACAGTGTGTCTCTCAGAGTCCTGTCCCTGTCTGTATTGGTCTGTCTCTGGCTGAAGCAGGTTCAGGTGTACAAAACAGTCTGGCTTTATGGAGTTTCTGCATCAAGGTCCAAGTGTGTGGTAGTCTGAGTATGAGAGGCCCCCGGGCTGAGATGGTCCGTCTGTACGCCTGTCTGAGGCACAGGCTGTGGCTCTGTCTGTCTGTCTCTCTCTCTCTGTCCGTCTGTTTTAAGGTCTCATACATGGAAGCCATTCTCGTGTAATAGCTGCAGTCGGAGGGTCTGAATGCTGCTGACGATCCTCCTCTGGTGGCCAATCAACACCACCCCGATCCTCCGCACATCTCTAGGGGGAGAGGGAAGATACGCACGCACACACACACACACACACACTTGGTTAGGGGAAATTGTTGGGTTAACTTAAGGTATTGGAAGGATAAGGTGGGCAGGCAGTGCAACCGTAACGTTTACCGTAATTGCTGGACTATTAAGCGCACCTGAATATAAACTGCACCCACTGAATTATTAAAAAATATGTATTTTGTACATAAATAAGCCGCACATGTCTATAAGCCGCAGGTGCCTACCGGTACATTGAAACAACTGAACTTTACACAGCCTTTAAACTAAACACGGCTTGTAACAAAAATAAATAGGCTTTAACGAAACACGGCTTGTAACAAAAATAAATAGGCTTTAACGAAAAATAAATAGGCTTTAACGAAACACGGCTTGTAACAACAATTAAAACAGTAGCCTACCAAGAAAGTCATTGGTCACTATCTTCCTCCTCCTGTGCACTGAAACCACTGAAGTCATCTCCTTCGGTGTCGGAGTTGAATAGCCTCAGAATTGCTTAATCCGATGTCGGATCGTTTTCATTGTCGCTCTCGTCACTTTCATCCGGAGGCAAATACCCCGCTGAGCTCATGCTGCCCCTTCAACACGCAGCAGTCCAGCCTTTCAAAACCCGTTGATGATAGTGGATTTTTTGACAATGCTCCACGCTGTCAGGACCCACTGGCAGACTTGACCATAAATTGCTCTTCGCATGCGGCCCGTTTTAGTGAAGGATTTCTCCCCACTTGTCATCCAAGCCTCCCACTGAACAAGGAGCGCCACCTTAAATGCACGATTTACACTGATGTTGAGTGGCTGCAAATACTTTGGGCCATCTGCTTTTCTTCCCTCTGAAAGGTTTGATGTCTTTTTGCACTGAGTCAGTTCCTCACGCTGCTGTTTACAAAGTCTTATCATCGACTCATTAAGGCCAAGCTCCCATGCAGCAGCTCTATTTCCTTTTCCAACAGCCAGATCGATCGCCTTCAACTTGAAAGCTGCATCATATGCATTTCTCCGTGTCTTTGCCATGATGAGGGTGACAAAATTACGACCGTAATCAGAATGATGGGAAGTTTTAGCGCGCTCGATTTACGTCACATTATGTGACGGTGCTCAGTTTTTTGGCGGCGGCAGGAATCTTGCTAAAGCGGGAAAAATCCACAAATTAGCAGCGTCATTGTATAAACCGCGAGGTTCAAAATGTGGGAATAAAGTAGCGGCTTATAGTCCGGAAATTACGGTAGTTAAAGTTAGAGTAACATTAGAGTAACGTTTAGTTAAAGTTAGAGTAACATTAGAGTAATGTGTAGTTAAAGTTAGAGTAACATTAGAGTAATGTTTAGTTAAAGTTAGAGTAACATTAGAGTAATGTTTGAAGTAGGGAACAGTCCCTCCACTCACTCAATACTCATCTGTGCCACAGAGTCCAGTGTGCTGAATCCTGCTGCCACAAAGCTACTCTTGTATTGGCTCATCTTGATGGAATCCAACCAATCCCCGATGGAGATGAACATGTGGTAGTCCACCACCTCTCCTGGGGACTCTGCTAGACTGACAGATGGATCAAACAAAAGAGAATATAATAAGAAGTAAAAACGTTTCACTTGCAGGTGAAATCAGAATGTCTGTTAAATGAAATGAATGTGATGTACCCCTGTATATCTTCCACCAGGGCCAGCAGGCTGCTGGGGTTCCTGATCAGCTTGTCCAGGAAGGAGACCACATCAGTGAACTTGGGCCTCTGGCTCCTCTCCTTCTGCCAGCAGTGCAGCATCAGCTGGTGTAGAACCACGGGGCAGCCCATAGGAGCAGGGAGACGGTAGCCCTCCTCTATGGACAGGATCACCTGGGGTGGATGAAGGGAGAGAGTCAGCACGCACACACTTCTCGCTCATGTCATTGAGGTATTTCAGGAAGTGTGTACTATGCAATTATTACTACAGTATATCAGAGCTACTGTAAGCATGCCTCCAGGGTGTGTTAGGGGGGCTGTGTAAATATAACAGCCTGTTCATCTGGTCGGAAGCCTTGATGTCCTCTCTGAGCCCTGACGGGTGGTAGGATGGGACGGAGGGGTGACGAGGCAGAGGCAGCAACAGTCAGGGATTGGCGGGGGCGTTTGTCTTGGAAAGCACTTCTAAGCAATTCCCCAGCATCACAATCCCCATGAGGCCAGGGGCTGTGTGTGTGCTGGTGTGCGCTGTGAATAGCTGAGGGGGATTACCAAAGAGCTTTCACACTCCACAGGGTGACGGGATGAATCCCCTCCATCCCTCTGACGATTGACCTGAGACCGTGAGGTCAGTCAGCCAGGGTCTGACTCCACAACTTTTAAACCCCTCCGTTGGCCAGTCTCCCCCCCTCTTTCTCCCACCAGTGGAATCTCAAAGCTTTAGATATTATACAGTATGGACACTCATAAGAATGGTGTTTCACGATACCCAATCCCCATTAAGACTCTCAGGTTAATTCCATAGACAAGACATCATCCACAACTCACATCCTGATTGGACATCTCCCAGTAAGGCCGCTCCCCGTAGGACATCACTTCCCACATGACGATACCGTAGCTCCAGGCATCACTGGCTGATGAGAACTTCCTGTAGGAGATGGCCTCTGGAGCTGTCCACCTGATAGGGATCTTACCTCCCTGTTCTCTCACACACACACACACACACACACACACACACACACACACACACACACACGCACACACACACACACACACACACACACACGTCAGGTTCCATCTGGTTCGTGACAATGCATGCTTGAGGAAATATGTGCAATTGACAGACCATATGTTAAACAGTCTCAGTTTGAATGCACTTTTCTGAAGTCTCTCAACGTGTACAAACACATTTTCAGTTTGAGACTTTGTGTCAAAGAACAAAGAAACGCTCTGAGCTGCTTTAACAGCAGAACTAACATTCCTCCTGGCCTTTCTCCCTCTACTCTCTTTCTATCTCTTCAGATGAGGGCAAGAGTAAAATCACCAGTCTGCACAAATCCTCAGTCCATATTGTGGCTGTGACCCAACCTGCCTGCTCCCCGCTCTCTTCCCCTACTCTCGCCCCCTGTCCCCTCACCCTACCAGACCCTGGGGCGGCAGGGTAGCCTAGTGGTTAGAGCGTTGGACCAGTAACCGGAAGGTTGCATGTTCAAACCCCCGAGCTAACAAGGTACAAATCTGTCATTCTGCCCCTGAACAGGCAGTTAACCTGGGCCGTCATTGAAAATAAGAATTTGTTCTTAACTGACTTGCCTAGTTAAATAAAGGTAAAATCATTTTTTTTTTTAAAGACCAAAGTTCTGTTGAGCGGAAAATAGTTTACAGATGCCCCCAAAAGCAAAATATCCTTTCTGTTCTCTCTTCCCCTTTTCTTCCAGAATACACCCCTTCCCCTCAGAGTGACTCTGAGAATAGAGGTCACTAGGAGTGCATGCAGACTCAGAGAACTGTGTGTTTTTGGAAAAGACAGACTATACAGAACATAAATAGAACAAAATAACAGCAGTTGATCGAGTGGAAAGAAAGATGAGTGAAAGCTATTGAAAGCACAGATAAGGTCAGGGGAAGATCATAGTTACCGTGGTGGTGTAAGCTGCCTCGGGGTCGTCCTCCAGGACTCTGGACAGGCCGAAGTCAGACACCTTACACACCAGGTTGCTGTTCACCAGGATATTACGAGCGGCCAGGTCCCTGTGGACGTAACCCATGTCAGACAGGTACCTCACGCCCGATGCGATGCCACGCAGCATGCCCACCAACTGGATCACTGTGAAGTGACCGTCGTGCTTCTAATGGAGAGGGACACAAGAGAGCCAGATTTTCATTATGTCTTTCTGTTCTTTTATAATTGAAAATCAATAAACAAATGGTATTTGCTTCTCACCCTCAGGAAAGAGTCCAGAGATCCATTTTCCATGTACTCCACCACAATCATCACAGGTCTGCCTGAAATCACAGCACACAGCACCACCAGGTCAGTCAGACCGGTTAGAGATGTGACTGGAATAAGAACCTGCCCACACCCAGCTCTCCAGTGTCTGAGCAGGAGAACCTTCCTCTACAGTAATGCTACTAACCAAGCAGCAAGTCATCTCTTGCATACTGTCTGTGTATCATCATTGTGTCAATATTTGCTACAGAAAGTAACCAAGAGGAACAAATTAACACTGGCTCAGGTTTCCCTGTGTTTCATTAATCCCTGTTTGCTGAAGGACTCAGAGTGGAGTTACTCTCTGTATGATGGTTAATAGAAGATTAGATCAGGGGTTAGAATAGATACTTTATTCTAGATGTATGTGTTTAATGGACATTTGTCCCAACCCCTCCAGACCCTCAAACATTGAGAGGCTCAGGGTCAGCAATGGTACAGCACCATTGGAGCAGGTTGCGGTTTAACCTTGCTCAAGGGTTGGTACTCTCTCTAGCATCTAGGCCACCTGCTGCCCACATTTGCATCTGCACACTGTTTCCCAGTCAGAGTCTATGAGCCTGGGGAGGGATTAGCATTAGCCTTTAGCATCAACCTGCTGTTTCCTGTTAGAGTCCATGGGCCTGGGGAGGGATTAGCGTTAGCCTTTAGCATTAGCATGCTGTTTCCCTGTGAGAGTCTATGGGCCTGGGGAGAGTGGACCATAATCCACCACTGGATTAATTAACATCCTGTTTGATTAACAGCCTGTTCTAATTATTGGCCACTGTTATTGCTCTTTAGTCACACCAGGGAGGAGAGGTAGACAGGCGGGAGGTCAAGGGAGTAGGAGATGAGGAGCCACGGTAAAGGCAGAGAGAGAAGAGAGAGGAGGGGCCCGGGAGGGAGAGGGAGTCAGGACAGCAGAGAGGAGGCCGGGGTGAGGACAAAGGGGTATTTATCGGCTGTCTCCCCCTGCCTCCCATGGGGCACCCATCTCCTCTCTGTCATCTCCCAGTGGGTGAGTGTGCTGCTGAGTGCACTAATTACAGGATTACACACAACAGAGAGACAGAGACAGCTCTGGACAGCTTAATATATTATAATAATATGCATTAAAGACAGGTCTTTCATTAGAAAACATACAGCCAAATCATACAGTGATCCATAAAACTACACATTTAACCAACCAACGTTTTTCACTGTTTCAGAGCCCATTGATTGATGTTATGTTTCTTGTCTGTTGTGTTGTCCATCCATTGACAGAGAATGAGTGCCATGGCTCCATGGTAATGCATGAAAGGGAACACTAAAGGAAACCCCACTGTTCAAACTCATCAGACATTTCACAGCTCCAGATTCACACAGACTACAGCTGATTGGTTCTGTCGATCGCACGTTTAGCTTCGCTAAAGTGACATTCTGTTTACTCCTCACAGTATCCTGTTAATTGGGGTAATTGGCTCAACAGTCTGGCAGTAAGGACAGGCCCGCTGTGAGGCTATGATATCAGACTATACAATCCGAGATGTGAAAAGAAACAGGACGGGAGGTTGAAAAGTGTGACCCTGCCACGGCTGAATTAGAAGCAGGCCTCAGTCAGGCAGGGGTCGTTGTCATGATTACTTGGTTTCCTGTAAAATGTACTATTTCAATTGTATCACACTTTTTGGAGGACTGAGTTTCAGTTAACTAATGGCTATTTGATGAATTCTTCAAGACATGGATCAGTTTCCGTGAAGTGAAATAACGTTGGCGCTGACAACCCTGGCCTGCTGCTCGGCTATAGTGAGAGAGGTAGGGGGCAGGTCAGGACACTCAGTATCTGGCTCACACATAAGGCCAGTGATTTCTTCAGCTAGCCAGGCCTGAATGGGGGCTCTGTGAGGCAGTCAGTAAGTCAGCCAGCGAGAGAGAGAGAGAGAGAGAGAGAGAGAGAGAGAGAGAGAGAGAGAGAGAGAGAGAGAGAGAGAGAGAGAGAGAGAGAGAGAGAGAGAGAGAGAGAGAGAGAGAGAGAGAGAGAGAGAGAGAGAGAGAGAGAGAGAGAGAGAGAGAGAGAGAGAGAGAGAGAGAGTGAGAGAGAGAGAGAGAGGAGAGAGAGAGAGAGAGAGAGAGAGAGAGAGAGAGAGTGAGAGAGAGAGAGAGAGAGAGAGAGAGAGAGAGAGAGAGAGAGAGAGAGAGAGAGGAGAGAGAGAGAGAGAGAGAGAGAGAGATGAGAGAGAGAGAGAGAGAGAGAGAGAGTGAAGCGGTGGTGAATGGGGGCTGAAGATATAGAGCAGCTGGCTGGGCTGGCAGCAGAGAACAGTGATCAGAGGCTGTCTGTCCATGGTGCTGACCAGATTACACTTCTCTCTATATCAGCTCTAAGCTTCAGAGAGGACCAGGCCTGAGTTCTCCATGTAAACCTCTCTCTATCTCTACCTCTCTCTCTTCCTCTCTCAATTCAATTCAAGGGGCTTTATTGCCATGGGAAACACATGTTAACATTGCCAAAGCAAGTGAAGTAGATAATATACAAAAGTGAAATAAACAATAAAAATGAACAGTAAACATTACACTCACAGAAGTTCCAAAAGAATAAAGACTAATTGTTTTTTGGTAGGTTTCCAAACTACATTCCTTCCGTCTATAGCATTTCTTAATATTGTGCAGTTCCTTCGGCTTTGATGCCTCATGATTGAGTATTGCTCTGCTCAAGTAGACTGTGATTTTGCTGTGGTCTGATAGGGGTGTCAGTGGGCTGACTGTGAATGCTCTGAGAGACTCAGGGTTGAGGTCAGTGATAAAATAGTCTACAGTACTACTGCCAAGCTATAGGTGTACCTACCATAGGAGTCCGCTCGAAGCCTACCATTGACTATGTACATACCCAGCGTGTGACAGAGCTGCAGGAGTTGTGACCTGTTTTTGTTGGTTATGTTGTCATAGTTGTGCCTAGGATGGCATATGTGGCAGGGAATGCCGTCACCTCCAGGTAGGTGTTTGTCCCCCTGTGTGCTCTTGTTCTTGTCCAGTTCTGGCATTTAGGTCAGCACAGACTAGTACGTGTCCCTGGGCCTAGAAATGATTGATTTCCCCTCCAGGATGGAGAAGCTGTCTTCATTAAAGTATGGGGATTCTAGTGGGGGGGATATAGGTAACACATAGGAGGACATTTTTCTCTGTTAAGATAATTTCCTTTTGCATTTCTAGATAAATGTAAAATGTTCCTGTTTTTATTAATTTAATGGAGTTTGTTAGGTCTGCTCTATACCAAGTTAGCATACCCCCTGAGTCCCTTCCATGTTTCACACCTGGTAGTTTGGTGGATAGGACTACCAGCTCTCTGTAACCTAGAGGGCAACCAGTGGGTCAGCAGGCGTATGTGTGACTTCCATGTTGAGGCCCTCTTTGCGGAGGTGGGGTGCATGGGGTGGGCAGGAGGGGCATAGGTCCGTTCTGAGAGGGCCTAAATGGGGTGTGTGCATGGTTGACTTGGGGGGGGTGTTGACTGGTTGGGTGGGGGTGTGTATGTGGCTGGTGGTGGGGTGTCTATTGATCTGATCTGTCACTTCCTGTGTGAAGTGTGGGGGCTGCGTTTGAGAGCGATGTCCTTTAGAGTCCGGGTGAAGAGGGGCACTGCTGCCTTGTATAGGTGGACCTGGTGATAGAGGCTGTTCAAGTCCAGGGTGGTGTGGTGCGCCAGGAAAATATGTGGTTTTGAGGCACAGTCATGGGAAATACTTGCGTTTACCCACTGTATATTAGCAAGTCTTTTTGTGGTAGTAGGGTGGAGATAACCACTTGTGCGTTTGGGAAAGTAGAACAAGCTTTTTCAATCATTCCGTTCAGTGTTGTGGCCACCCTTTCCTGCTGTGTTCTCAGGTCGTTTGTGCCTGTGTGTTTATTATCTGGCTAGGTGAACCTAGTTGGTCCTTAGACAGAAGGTCTAGGGTGCGCTGGGTGAACCTAGTTGGTCCTTAGACAGAAGGTCTAGGGCGCTGGGTGTATTATTATGTGGCTAGGTGAACCTAGTTGGTCCTTAGACAGAAGGTCTAGGGTGCGCTGGGTGAACCTAGTTGGTCCTTAGACAGAAGGTCTAGGGCGCTGGGTGTATTATTATGTGGCTAGGTGAACCTAGTTGGTCCTTAGACAGAAGGTCTAGGGCGCTGGGTGTATTATTACGTGGCTAGGTGAACCTAGTTGGTCCTTAGACAGAAGGTCTAGGGTGCGCTGGGTGAACCTAGTTGGTCCTTAGACAGAAGGTCTAGGGCGCAGGGTGTATTATTATGTGGCTAGGTGAACCTAGTTGGTCCTTAGACAGAAGGTCTAGGGTGCTGTGTGTATTATTACGTGGCTAGGTGAACCTAGTTGGTCCTTAGACAGAAGGTCTAGGGTGCGCTGGGTGAACAGAAGGTCTAGGGCACTGGGTGTAGTTGGGTCCTAGTTGGTCCTTAGACAGAAGGTCTAGGGCGCTGGGTGTATTATTATGTGGCTAGGTGAACCTAGTTGGTCCTTAGACAGAAGGTCTAGTGCGCTGGGTGAACCTAGTTGGTCCTTAGACAGAAGGTCTAGGGCGCTGGGTGTATTATTATGGTCCTTAGACAGAAGGTCTAGGGCGCTGGGTGTATTATTATGTGGCTAGGTGAACCTAGTTGGTCCTTAGACAGAAGGTCTAGGGTGCGCTGGGTGAACCTAGTTGGTCCTTAGACAGAAGGTCTAGGGCGCTGGGTGTATTATTACGTGGCTAGGTGAACCTAGTTGGTCCTTAGACAGAAGGTCTAGGGCGCTGGGTGTATTATTACGTGGCTAGGTGAACCTAGTTGGTCCTTAGACAGAAGGTCTAGGGTGCGCTGGGTGAACCTAGTTGGTCCTTAGACAGAAGGTCTAGGGTGTATTATTACGTGGCTAGGTGAACCTAGTTGGTCCTTAGACAGAAGGTCTAGGGCGCTGGGTGTATTATTATGTGGCTAGGTGAACCTAGTTGGTCCTTAGACAGAAGGTCTAGGGCGCTGGGTGTATTATTATGTGGCTAGGTGAACCTAGTTGGTCCTTAGACAGAAGGTCTAGGGCGCTGGGTGTATTATTACGTGGCTAGGTGAACCTAGTTGGTCCTTAGACAGAAGGTCTAGGGTGCGCTGGGTGAACCTAGTTGGTCCTTAGACAGAAGGTCTAGGCGCTGGGTGTATTATTACGTTAGGTGAACCTAGTTGGTCCTTAGACAGAAGGTCTAGGGTGCGCTGGGTGAACCTAGTTGGTCCTTAGACAGAAGGTCTAGGGCGCTGGGTGTATTATTATGTGGCTAGGTGAACCTAGTTGGTCCTTAGACAGAAGGTCTAGGGTGCGCTGGGTGATTATTACGTGGCTAGGTGAACCTAGTTGGTCCTTAGACAGAAGGTCTAGGGGTCCTTATTATGTGCGCTAGGTGAACCTAGTTGGTCCTTAGACAGAAGGTCTAGGGCGCTGGGTGTATTATTACGTGGCTAGGTGAACCTAGTTGGTCCTTAGACAGAAGGTCTAGGGTGCGCTGGGTGAACCTAGTTGGTCCTTAGACAGAAGGTCTAGGCGCTGGGTGTATTATTACGTGGCTAGGTGAACCTAGTTGGTCCTTAGACAGAAGGTCTAGGGCGCTGGGTGTATTATTATGTGGCTAGGTGAACCCTAGTGAACCTAGGGTTGGTCCTTAGACAGAAGGTCTAGGGCGCTGGGTGTATTATTATGTGGCTAGGTGAACCTAGTTGGTCCTTAGACAGAAGGTCTAGGGCGCTGGGTGAACCCTATTATTATGCTGGGTGAACCTAGTTGGTCCTTAGACAGAAGGTCTAGGGTGCGCTGGGTGTATTATTACGTGGCTAGGTGAACCTAGTTGGTCCTTAGACAGAAGGTCTAGGGCGCTGGGTGTATTATTACGTGGCTAGGTGAACCTAGTTGGTCCTTAGACAGAAGGTCTAGGGTGCGCTGGGAACCTGAACCTAGTTGGTCCTTAGACAGAAGGTCTAGGGCGCTGGGTGTATTATTATGTGGCTAGGTGAACCTAGTTGGTCCTTAGACAGAAGGTCTAGGCGCTGGGTGGTTATGGGTGAACCTAGTTGGTCCTTAGACAGAAGGTCTAGGGTGCGCTGGGTGAACCTAGTTGGTCCTTAGACAGAAGGTCTAGGGCGCTGGGTGTATTATTATGTGGCTAGGTGAACCTAGTTGGTCCTTAGACAGAAGGTCTAGGGTGCGCTGGGTGAACCTAGTTGGTCCTTAGACAGAAGGTCTAGGGCGCTGGCTGGCTAGGTGAACCTAGTTGGTCCTTAGACAGAAGGTCTAGGGTGCGCTGGGTGAACCTAGTTGGTCCTTAGACAGAAGGTCTAGGGTGCGCTGGGTGAACCTAGTTGGTCCTTAGACAGAAGGTCTAGGGCGCTGGGTGTATTATTACGTGGCTAGGTGAACCTAGTTGGTCCTTAGACAGAAGGTCTAGGGTGCGCTGGGTGAACCTAGTTGGTCCTTAGACAGAAGGTCTAGGGCGCTGGGTGTATTATTACGTGGCTAGGTGAACCTAGTTGGTCCTTAGACAGAAGGTCTAGGGCGCTGGGTGTATTATTACGTGGCTAGGTGAACCTAGTTGGTCCTTAGACAGAAGGTCTAGGGTGGGTGAACCTAGTTGGTCCTTAGACAGAAGGTCTAGGCGCTGGGTGTATTATTATGTGGCTAGGTGAACCTAGTTGGTCCTTAGACAGAAGGTCTAGGGTGCGCTGGGTGAACCTAGTTGGTCCTTAGACAGAAGGTCTAGGGCGCTGGGTGTATTATTATGTGGCTAGGTGAACCTAGTTGGTCCTTAGACAGAAGGTCTAGGGCGCTGGGTGTATTATTATGTGGCTAGGTGAACCTAGTTGGTCCTTAGACAGAAGGTCTAGGGTGCGCTGGGTGAACCTAGTTGGTCCTTAGACAGAAGGTCTAGGGTGAACCTAGTTGGTCCTTAGACAGAAGGTCTAGGGCGCTGGGTGTATTATTATGTGGCTAGGTGAACCTAGTTGGTCCTTAGACAGAAGGTCTAGGGTGCGCTGGGTGAACCTAGTTGGTCCTTAGACAGAAGGTCTAGGGCGCTGGGTGTATTATTACGTGGCTAGGCTAGGTCTAGGGTGCGCTGGGTGAACCTAGTTGGTCCTTAGACAGAAGGTCTAGGGCGCTGGGTGTATTATTACGTGGCTAGGTGAACCTAGTTGGTCCTTAGACAGAAGGTCTAGGGTGCGCTGGGTGAACCTAGTTGGTCCTTAGACAGAAGGTCTAGGGCGCTGGGTGTATTATTATGTGGCTAGGTGAACCTAGTTGGTCCTTAGACAGAAGGTCTAGGGCGCTGGGTGTAGTTGGTCCTTAGACAGAAGGTCTAGGTGCGCTGGTGAACCTAGTTGGTCCTTAGACAGAAGGTCTAGGGCGCTGGGTGTATTATTATGTGGCTAGGTGAACCTAGTTGGTCCTTAGACAGAAGGTCTAGGGTGCGCTGGGTGAACCTAGTTGGTCCTTAGACAGAAGGTCTAGGGTGCGCTGGGTGAACCTAGTTGGTCCTTAGACAGAAGGTCTAGGGCGCTGGGTGTATTATTATGTGGCTAGGTGAACCTAGTTGGTCCTTAGACAGAAGGTCTAGGGTGCGCTGGGTGAACCTAGTTGGTCCTTAGACAGAAGGTCTAGGGCGCTGGGTGTATTATTATGTGGCTAGGTGAACCTAGTTGGTCCTTAGAACCTAGGGAACCTGCGAAGGTCTGGTCCTTTGGTCCTTAGACAGAAGGTCTAGGGCGCTGGGTGTATTATTATGTGGCTAGGTGAACCTAGTTGGTCCTTAGACAGAAGGTCTAGGGCGCTGGGTGTATTATTATGTGGCTAGGTGAACCTAGTTGGTCCTTAGACAGAAGGTCTAGGGCGCTGGGTGTATTATTACAGGGGTGCGCTGGGTGAACCTAGTTGGTCCTTAGACAGAAGGTCTAGGGCGCTGGGTGTATTATTATGGCTAGGTGAACCTAGTTGGTCCTTAGACAGAAGGTCTAGGGTGCGCTGGGTGAACCTAGTTGGTCCTTAGACAGAAGGTCTAGGGCGCTGGGTGTATTATTATGTGGCTAGGTGAACCTAGTTGGTCCTTAGACAGAAGGTCTAGGGCGCTGGGTGTATTATTACGTGGCTAGGTGAACCTAGTTGGTCCTTAGACAGAAGGTCTAGGGTGCGCTGGGTGAACCTAGTTGGTCCTTAGACAGAAGGTCTAGGGCGCTGGGTGTATTATTATGTGGCTAGGTGAACCTAGTTGGTCCTTAGACAGAAGGTCTAGGCGCTGGGTGGCTAGGTGAACCTAGTTGGTCCTTAGACAGAAGGTCTAGGGCGCTGGGTGTATTATTACGTGGCTAGGTGAACCTAGTTGGTCCTTAGACAGAAGGTCTAGGGCGCTGGGTGTATTATTACGTGGCTAGGTGAACCTAGTTGGTCCTTAGACAGAAGGTCTAGGGTGCGCTGGGTGAACCTAGTTGGTCCTTAGACAGAAGGTCTAGGGCGCTGGGTGTATTATTATGTGGCTAGGTGAACCTAGTTGGTCCTTAGACAGAAGGTCTAGGGCGCTGGGTGTATTATTATGTGGCTAGGTGAACCTAGTTGGTCCTTAGACAGAAGGTCTAGGGCGCTGGGTGTAGTTGGTCCTTAGACAGAAGGTCTGGGTGCGCTAGGTGAACCTAGTTGGTCCTTAGACAGAAGGTCTAGGGCGCTGGGTGTATTATTACGTGGCTAGGTGAACCTAGTTGGTCCTTAGACAGAAGGTCTAGGGTGCGCTGGGTGAACCTAGTTGGTCCTTAGACAGAAGGTCTAGGGCGCTGGGTGTATTATTATGTGGCTAGGGTGAACCTAGTTGGTCCTTAGACAGAAGGTCTAGGGTGCGCTGGGTGAACCTAGTTGGTCCTAGACAGAAGGTCTAGGTGCTAGGTGAACCTAGTTGGTCCTTAGACAGAAGGTCTAGGTGCGCTGGGTGAACCTAGTTGGTCCTTAGACAGAAGGTCTAGGGCGCTGGGTGTATTATTATGTGGCTAGGTGAACCTAGTTGGTCCTTAGACAGAAGGTCTAGGGCGCTGGGTGTATTATTACGTGGCTAGGTGAACCTAGTTGGTCCTTAGACAGAAGGTCTAGGGTGCTGGGTGAACCTAGTGGTCCTTAGACAGAAGGTCTAGGGCGCTGGGTGTATTATTACGTGGGTGAACTAGGTGAACCTAGTTGGTCCTTAGACAGAAGGTCTAGGGCTGGGTGACGCTGGGTGAACCTAGTTGGTCCTTAGACAGAAGGTCTAGGGTGCGTGGCTAGGTGAACCTAGTTGGTCCTTAGACAGAAGGTCTAGGGTGCTGGGTGAACCTAGTTGGTCCTAGTAGTGGAAGGTCTAGGTGGGTGAACCTAGTTGGTCCTTAGACAGAAGGTCTAGGGTGCGCTGGGTGAACCTAGTTGGTCCTTAGACAGAAGGTCTAGGGCGCTGGGTGTATTATTACTGTGGCTGGGTGAACCTAGTTGGTCCTTAGACAGAAGGTCTAGGGCGCTGTTGGTCCTTAGACAGAAGGTCTAGGGCGCTTATTATTATGTGGCTAGGTGAACCTAGTTGGTCCTTAGACAGAAGGTCTAGGGCGCTGGGTGAACCTAGTTGGTCCTTATCTAGGGCGCTGGGTGTATTATTACGTGGCTAGGTGAACCTAGTTGGTCCTTAGACAGAAGGTCTAGGGTGCGCTGGTGAACCTAGTTGGTCCTTAGACAGAAGGTCTAGGGCGCTGGGTGAACCTAGTTGGTCCTTAGACAGAAGGTCTAGGGTATTATTATGTGCTGGTGAACCTAGTTGGTCCTTAGACAGAAGGTCTAGGGCGCTGTTGGTCCTTAGACAGAAGGTCTAGGGTGCGCTAGGTGAACCTAGTTGGTCCTTAGACAGAAGGTCTAGGGTGCGCTGGGTGAACCTAGTTGGTCCTTAGACAGAAGGTCTAGGGCGCTGGGTGTATTATTATGTGGCTAGGTGAACCTAGTTGGTCCTTGACAGAAGGTCTGAACCTAGTTGGTCCTTAGACAGAAGGTCTAGGGTGCTGGGTGAACCTAGTTGGTCCTTAGACAGAAGGTCTAGGGTGCGCTGGGTGAACCTAGTTGGTCCTTAGACAGAAGGTCTAGGGCGCTGGGTGGTGAACCTAGTTGGTCCTTAGACAGAAGGTCTAGGGTGCGCTGGGTGTATTATTACCTGGCTAGGTGAACCTAGTTGGTCCTTAGACAGAAGGTCTAGGTAGTTGGTCCTTAGACAGAAGGTCTAGGTGCGCTGGGTGAACCTATTATTAGACAGTCTAGGCTGGGTGAACCTAGTTGGTCCTTAGACAGAGGTCTAGGCTGGTGAACCTAGTTATCCTTAGACAGAAGGTCTAGGGTGCGCTGGGTGAACCTAGTTGGTCCTTAGACAGAAGGTCTAGGGTGCGCTGGGTGAACCTAGTTGGTCCTTAGACAGAAGGTCTAGGGTATTATGCTGGGTGAACCTAGTTGGTCCTTAGACAGAAGGTCTAGGCGCTGCGTGGCTGGGTGAACCTAGTTGGTCCTTAGACAGAAGGTCTAGGGTGCGCTGGGTGAACCTAGTTGGTCCTTAGACAGAAGGTCTAGGGCGCTGGGTGTATTATTATGTGGCTGGGTGAACCTAGTTGGTCCTTAGACAGAAGGTCTAGGGTGCGCTGGGTGAACCTAGTTGGTCCTTAGACAGAAGGTCTAGGGCGCTGGGTGTATTATTACGTGGCTGGGTGAACCTAGTTGGTCCTTAGACAGAAGGTCTAGGGTGCGCTGGGTGAACCTAGTTGGTCCTTAGACAGAAGGTCTAGGGCGCTGGGTGTATTATTACGTGGCTAGGTGAACCTAGTTGGTCCTTAGACAGAAGGTCTAGGGCGCTGGGTGAACCTAGTTGGTCCTTAGACAGAAGGTCTAGGGTGCTGGGTGAACCTAGTTGGTCCTTAGACAGAAGGTCTAGGGCGCTGGGTGTATTATTAGAAGGCTAGGGTGAACCTAGTTGGTCCTTAGACAGAAGGTCTAGGGTGCGCTGGGTGTTGGTCCTTATTATGGGTGTATTATTACGTGGCTGGGTGAACCTAGTTGGTCCTTAGACAGAAGGTCTAGGGTGCGCTGGGTGAACCTAGTTGGTCCTTAGACAGAAGGTCTAGGGAGCTGCTGTATTATTATGTGGCTGTGAACCTAGTTGGTCCTTAGACAGAAGGTCTAGCTGGCGTGGCTAGGTGAACCTATTTGGTCCTTAGACAGAAGGTCTAGGGCGCTGGGTGAACCTAGTTGGTCCTTAGACAGAAGGTCTAGGGTGCGCTGGTGAACCTAGTTGGTCCTTAGACAGAAGGTCTAGGCGCTGGGTGTATTATTATGTGGCTAGGTGAACCTAGTTGGTCCTTAGACAGAAGGTCTAGGGCGCTGGGTGTATTATTACGCTGGGTGAACCTAGTTGGTCCTTAGACAGAAGGTCTAGGGTGCGCTTGGTCCTTAGACAGAAGGTCTAGGGCTGGGTGTATTATTATGGGTGAACCTAGTTGGTCCAGAAGGTCTAGAACAGAGACAGAAGTCTAGGGCGCTGGGTGTATTATTACGTGGCTAGGTGAACCTAGTTGGTCCTTAGACAGAAGGTCTAGGGTGCGCTGGGTGAACCTAGTTGGTCCTTATCTAGGGTGCTGGGTGAACTAGTTGGTCCTTAGACAGAAGGTCTAGGGTGCGCTGGTCCTAGTTGGTCCTTAGACAGAAGGTCTAGGGCGCTGGGTGTATTATTATGTGGCTAGGTGAACCTAGTTGGTCCTTAGACAGAAGGTCTAGGGTGCGCTGGGTGAACCTAGTTGGTCCTAGACAGAAGGTCTAGGGCGCTGGGTGTAATGTGGCTAGTGAACCTGGTCCTTAGACAGAAGGTCTAGGGCGCTGCGCTGGGTGAACCTAGTTGGTCCTTAGACAGAAGGTCTAGGGTGCGTGAACCTATTATTATGGGTGTATGTGGCTGAACCTAGTTGGTCCTTAGACAGAAGGTCTAGGGTGCGCTGGGTGAACCTAGTTGGTCCTTAGACAGAAGGTCTAGGGTGCGGGTGTATTATTATGTGGCTAGTGAACCTAGTTGGTCCTTAGACAGAAGGTCTAGGGCGCTGGGTGTATTATTACGTGGCTAGGTGAACCTAGTTGGTCCTTAGACAGAAGGTCTAGGGTGCGCTGGGTGAACCTAGTTGGTCCTTAGACAGAAGGTCTAGGGCGCTGGGTGTATTATTATGTGGCTAGGTGAACCTAGTTGGTCCTTAGACAGAAGGTCTAGGGTGCGCTGGGTGTATTATTACGTGGCTAGGTGAACCTAGTTGGTCCTTAGACAGAAGGTCTAGGGCGCTGGGTGTATTATTATGTGCTAGGTGAACTGAACCTAGTTGGTCCTTAGACAGAAGGTCTAGGGCGCTGGGTGTATTATTACGTGGCTAGGTGAACCTAGTTGGTCCTTAGACAGAAGGTCTAGGGTGCGCTGGGTGAACCTAGTTGGTCCTTAGACAGAAGGTCTAGGGCGCTGGGTGTATTATTATGTGGCTAGGTGAACCTAGTTGGTCCTTAGACAGAAGGTCTAGGGCGCTGCGCTGGGTGAACCTAGTTGGTCCTTAGACAGAAGGTCTAGGTGCGCTGGGTGAACCTGGTTGGTCCTTAGACAGAAGGTCTAGGGCGCTGGGTGTATTATTATGTGGCTAGGTGAACCTAGTTGGTCCTTAGACAGAAGGTCTAGGGTGCGCTGGGTGAACCTAGTTGGTCCTTAGACAGAAGGTCTAGGGTGCGCTGGGTGAACCTAGTTGGTCCTTAGACAGAAGGTCTAGGGCGCTGGGTGTATTATTACGTGGCTGGGTGAACCTAGTTGGTCCTTAGACAGAAGGTCTAGGGTGCGCTGGGTGAACCTAGTTGGTCCTTAGACAGAAGGTCTAGGGAGCTGGGTGTATTATTACGTGGCTGGTGAACCTAGTTGGTCCTTAGACAGAAGGTCTAGGGCGCTGCGCTGGGTGAACCTAGTTGGTCCTTAGACAGAAGGTCTAGGGTGCGCTGGGTGAACCTAGTTGGTCCTTAGACAGAAGGTCTAGGGCAGTTGGTCCTTAGACAGAAGGTCTAGAACCTAGTTGTCTAGGGGTCTAGGGCGCTGGGAACTGTATCCTTATCTAGGTGGCTGAACCTAGTTGGTCCTTAGACAGAAGGTCTAGGGCGCTGGGTGTATTATTATGTGGCTAGGTGAACTTGAAGTGGTCCTGGGCGCTGGGTGTATTATTATGTGGCTAGTGAACCTAGTTGGTCCTTAGACAGAAGGTCTAGGGCGCTGGGTGAACCTAGTTGGTCCTTAGACAGAAGGTCTAGGGCGCTGGGTGAACCCTAGTTGGTCCTTAGACAGAAGGTCTAGGGTGCGCTGGGTGAACCTAGTTGGTCCTTAGACAGAAGGTCTAGGGCGCTGGGTGTATTATTATGTGGCTAGTGAACCTAGTTGGTCCTTAGACAGAAGGTCTAGGCGCTGGGTGTATTATTATGTGGCTAGGTGAACCTAGTTGGTCCTTAGACAGAAGGTCTAGGGTGCGCTGGGTGAACCTAGTTGGTCCTTAGACAGAAGGTCTAGGGCGCTGGGTGTATTATTATGTGGCTAGGTGAACCTAGTTGGTCCTTAGACAGAAGGTCTAGGGTGCGCTGGGTGAACCTAGTTGGTCCTTAGACAGAAGGTCTAGGGCGCTGGGTGTATTATTACGTGGCTAGGTGAACCTAGTTGGTCCTTAGACAGAAGGTCTAGGGTGCGCTGGGTGAACCTAGTTGGTCCTTAGACAGAAGGTCTAGGGGCGCTGGGTGTATTATTACGTGGGTGAACCTAGTTGGTCCTTAGACAGAAGGTCTAGGGTGCGCTGGGTGAACCTAGTTGGTCCTTAGACAGAAGGTCTAGGGTGCGCTGGTGAACCCTGAACCTTAGACAGAAGGTCTGGCGCGCTGGGTGTATTATTATGGCTACAGAAGGTCTAGGGTGCGCTGGGTGAACCTAGTTGGTCCTTAGACAGAAGGTCTAGGGCGCTGGGTGTATTATTAGTGGCTAGGTGAACCTTAGTCTAGGTGGTGAACCTTTGGTCCTAGACAGAAGGTCTAGGGCGCTGGGTGTATTATTACGTGGCTAGGTGAACCTAGTTGGTCCTTAGACAGAAGGTCTAGGGCGCTGGGTGTATTATTATGTGGCTAGGTGAACCTAGTTGGTCCTTAGACAGAAGGTCTAGGGTGCGCTGGGTGAACCTAGTTGGTCCTTAGACAGAAGGTCTAGGGGCGCTGGGTGTATTATTACTGGGTGAACCTAGTTGGTCCTTAGACAGAAGGTCTAGGGCGCTGGGTGTATTATTATGTGGCTAGGTGAACCTAGTTGGTCCTTAGACAGAAGGTCTAGGGCGCTGGGTGTATTATTATGTGGCTAGGTGAACCTAGTTGGTCCTTAGACAGAAGGTCTAGGGCGCTGGGTGTATTATTACGTGGCTAGGTGAACCTAGTTGGTCCTTAGACAGAAGGTCTAGGGTGCGCTGGGTGAACCTAGTTGGTCCTTAGACAGAAGGTCTAGGGCGCTGGGTGTATTATTATGTGGCTAGGTGAACCTAGTTGGTCCTTAGACAGAAGGTCTAGGGTGCGCTGGGTGAACCTAGTTGGTCCTTAGACAGAAGGTCTAGGGTGCGCTGGGTGAACCTAGTTGGTCCTTAGACAGAAGGTCTAGGGGCGCTGGGGGTATTATTATGTGGCTAGAACCTAGTTGGTCCTTAGACAGAAGGTCTAGGGCGCTGGGTGTATTATGACGTGGCTAGGTGAACCTAGTTGGTCCTTAGACAGAAGGTCTAGGGCGCTGGGTGTATTATTATGTGGCGCTGTTGGTGAACCTAGTTGGTCCTTAGACAGAAGGTCTAGGGCGCTGGGTGTATTATTACGTGGCTGGGTGAACCTAGTTGGTCCTTAGACAGAAGGTCTAGGGTGCGCTGGGTGAACCTAGTTGGTCCTTAGACAGAAGGTCTAGGGCGCTGGGTGAACCTAGTTGATTATTACGCTGGGTGAACCTAGTTGGTCCTTAGACAGAAGGTCTAGGGCGCTGGGTGTATTATTATGTGGCTAGGTGAACCTAGTTGGTCCTTAGACAGAAGGTCTAGGGCGCTGGGGTATTATTACGCTGGGTGAACCTAGTTGGTCCTTAGACAGAAGGTCTAGGGTGCTGGGTGAACCTAGTTGGTCCTTAGACAGAAGGTCTAGGTGCGCTGGGTGAAACCTAGTTGGTCCTTAGACAGAAGGTCTAGGGTGCGCTGGGTGAACCTAGTTGGTCCCTTAGACAGAAGGTCTAGGGTGCGCTGGGTGTGTTGGTCCTTAGACAGAAGGTCTAGGGTGGCTGGGTGAGACCTAGGGTCCTTAGACAGAAGGTCTAGGGCGCTGGGTGTATTATTACGTGGCTGGGTGAACCTAGTTGGTCCTTAGACAGAAGGTCTAGGGCGCTGGGTGTATTATTACGTGGCTGGGTGAACCTAGTTGGTCCTTAGACAGAAGGTCTAGGGTGCGCTGGGTGAACCTAGTTGGTCCTTAGACAGAAGGTCTAGGGCGCTGGGTGTATTATTACGTGGCTAGGTGAACCTAGTTGGTCCTTAGACAGAAGGTCTAGGGTGCGCTGGGTGAACCTAGTTGGTCCTTAGATGTGGCAGAAGGTCTAGGGCTGCTGGGTGTATTATTATGTGGCTAGGTGAACCTAGTTGGTCCTTAGACAGAAGGTCTAGGGTGCGCTGGGTGTATTATTGGTGTGAACCTAGTTGGTCCTTAGACAGAAGGTCTAGGGCGCTGGGTGTATTATTACGTGGCTAGGTGAACCTAGTTGGTCCTTAGACAGAAGGTCTAGGGTGCGCTGGGTGAACCTAGTTGGTCCTTAGACAGAAGGTCTAGGGCGCTGGGTGAACCTAGTTGGTCCTTAGACAGAAGGTCTAGGGTGCGCTGGGTGAACCTAGTTGGTCCTTAGACAGAAGGTCTAGGGCGCTGGGTGTATTATTATGTGGCTGGGTGAACCTAGTTGGTCCTTAGACAGAAGGTCTAGGGCGGCGCTGGGTGTAGTTGGTCCTTAGACAGAAGGTCTAGGGCGTGGCTAGGTGAACCTAGTTGGTCCTTAGACAGAAGGTCTAGGGCGCTGGGTGTATTATTACGTGGCTAGGTGAACCTAGTTGGTCCTTAGACAGAAGGTCTAGGGCGCTGGGTGAACCTAGTTGGTCCTTAGACAGAAGGTCTAGGGTGAACCTAGTTGGTCCTTAGACAGAAGGTCTAGGGTGCGCTGGGTGAACCTAGTTGGTCCTTAGACAGAAGGTCTAGTGCGCTAGGTGAACCTAGTTGGTCCTTAGACAGAAGGTCTAGGGTGGGTGTATTATTATGTGGCTAGGTGAACCTAGTTGGTCCTTAGACAGAAGGTCTAGGGTGCGCTGGGTGAACCTAGTTACTGCTGGTGAACCTAGTTGGTCCTTAGACAGAAGGTCGCTGGGTGCGCTGGGTGAACCTAGTTGGTCCTTAGACAGAAGGTCTAGGGTGCGCTGGGTGAACCTAGTTGGTCCTTAGACAGAAGGTCTAGGGTGGCTGGGTGAACCTAGGTTGGTCCCTTAGTCCTTAGACAGAAGGTCTAGGGGCGCTGGGTGTATTATTAGTGGCTGGGTGAACCTAGTTGGTCCTTAGACAGAAGGTCTAGGGTGCGCTGGGTGAACCTAGTTGGTCCTTAGACAGAAGGTCTAGGGCGCTGGGTGTATTATTACGTGGCTGGGTGAACCTAGTTGGTCCTTAGACAGAAGGTCTAGGGTGCGCTGGGTGAACAGAGACAGGGTCTAGGGTGCGCTGGGTGAACCTAGTTGGTCCTTAGACAGAAGGTCTAGGGCGCTGGGTGTATTATTATGTGGCTAGGTGAACCTAGTTGGTCCTTAGACAGAAGGTCTAGGGCGCTGGGTGTATTATTACGTGGCTGGGTGAACCTAGTTGGTCCTTAGACAGAAGGTCTGGGTGTATTATTATGTGGCTAGGTGAACCTAGTTGGTCCTTAGACAGAAGGTCTAGGGTGCGCTGGGTGTCCCTTAGACAGAAGGTCTAGGGTGCGCTGGCTAGTGAACCTAGTTGGTCCTTAGACAGAAGGTCTAGGGTCCTTAGACAGAAGGTCTGGGTGTATTATTATGTGGCTAGGTGAACCTAGTTGGTCCTTAGACAGAAGGTCTAGGGTGCGCTGGGTGAACCTAACCCTAGTTGGTCCTTAGACAGAAGGTCTAGGGTGCGCTGGGTGAACCTAGTTGGTCCTTAGGACAGTGAAGGTCTAGGAAGGTCTAGGCGCTGGGTGATTATTACGTGGCTAGGTGAACCTAGTTGGTCCTTAGACAGAAGGTCTAGGTGTGCGCTGGGTGTATTAGACAGAAGGTCTACGTGGCTGGGTGAACCTAGTTGGTCCTTAGACAGAAGGTCTAGGCGCTGCGGTGAACCTAGTTGGTGAACCTGTGGGTGAACCTAGTTGGTCCTTAGACAGAAGGTCTAGGTGCGTGGCTGGGTGAACCTAGTTGGTCCTTAGACAGAAGGTCTAGGGTGCTGGGTGAACCTAGTTGGTCCTTAGACAGAAGGTCTAGGGGCGCTGGGTGTATTATTATGTGGCTAGGTGAACCTAGTTGGTCCTTAGACAGAAGGTCTAGGGGTGCGCTGGGTGAACCTAATTGGTCCTTAGACAGAAGGTCTAGGGCGCTGGGTGAACCTAGTTGATCCTTACAGAAGGTCTAGGGTGCGCTGGGTGAACCTAGTTGGTCCTTAGACAGAAGGTCTAGGGTGCGCTGGGTGAACCTAGTTGGTCCTGACAGAAGGTCTAGGGGTGCGCTGGGTGAACCTAGTTGGTCCTTAGACAGAAGGTCTGCTGGGTGAACCTAGTTGGTCCTTAGACAGTGGCTGGGTGAACCTAGTTGGTCCTTAGACAGAAGGTCTAGGGTGCGTGGCTGGGTGAACCTAGTTGGTCCTTAGACAGAAGGTCTAGGGTGCGCTGGGTGAACCTAGTTGGTCCTTAGACAGAAGGTCTAGGGCGCTGGGTGTATTATTACGTGGCTGGGTGAACCTAGTTGGTCCTTAGACAGAAGGTCTAGGGTGCGCTGGGTGAACCTAGTTGGTCCTTAGACAGAAGGTCTAGGGCGCTGGGTGTATTATTACGTGGCTAGGTGAACCTAGTTGGTCCTTAGACAGAAGGTCTAGGGTGCGCTGGGTGAACCTAGTTGGTCCTTAGACAGAAGGTCTAGGCGCTGGGTGTATTATTATGTGGCTAGGTGAACCTAGTTGGTCCTTAGACAGAAGGTCTAGGGTGTATTATTATGTGGCTGGGTGAACCTAGTTGGTCCTTAGACAGAAGGTCTAGGGTGCGCTGGGTGAACCTAGTTGGTCCTGAAGGTCTGGGTGCGTGGGTGAACCTAGTTGGTCCTTAGACAGAAGGTCTAGGGCGCTGGGTGTATTATTATGGCTAGGTGAACCTAGTTGGTCCTTAGACAGAAGGTCTAGGGTGCGCTGGGTGAACCTAGTTGGTCCTTAGACAGAAGGTCTAGGGCGCTGGGTGTATTATTATGTGGCTAGGTGAACCTAGTTGGTCCTTAGACAGAAGGTCTAGGGTCGCTGGGTGAACCTAGTTGGTCCTTAGACAGAAGGTCTAGGGTGCGCTGAACCTTGGTCCTTAGACAGAAGGTCTAGGTGTATTATTACGTGGCTAGGTGAACCTAGTTGGTCCTTAGACAGAAGGTCTAGGGCGCTGGGTGTATTATTATGTGGGTGAACCTAGTTGGTCCTTAGACAGAAGGTCTAGGGTGCGCTGGGTGAACCTAGTTGGTCCTTAGACAGAAGGTCTAGGGCGCTGGGTGTATTATTGGTCTCATGTGGCTAGGTGAACCTAGTTGGTCCTTAGACAGAAGGTCTAGGGTGCGCTGGGTGAACCTAGTTGGTCCTTAGACAGAAGGTCTAGGGTGCGCTGGGTGAACCTAGTTGGTCCTTAGACAGAAGGTCTAGGTGCGCTGGGTGAACCTAGTTGGTCCTTAGACAGAAGGTCTAGGGTGCGCTGGGTGAACCTAGTTGGTCCTTAGACAGAAGGTCTAGGGTGCGCTGGGTGAACCTAGTTGGTCCTACAGAAGGTCTAGGCTGGGTGAACCTAGTTGGTCCTTAGACAGAAGGTCTAGGGTGCGCTGGGTGAACCTAGTTGGTCCTTAGACAGAAGGTCTAGGGTGCGCTGGGTGAACCTAGTTGGTCCTTAGACAGAAGGTCTAGGGCGCTGGGTGTATTATTACGTGGCTAGGTGAACCTAGTTGGTCCTTAGACAGAAGGTCTAGGGTGCGCTGGGTGAACCTATTACGTGAAGGTCCGCTGGGTGAACCTAGTTGGTCCTTAGACAGAAGGTCTAGGGCGCTGGGTGTATTATTACGTGGCTAGGTGAACCTAGTTGGTCCTTAGACAGAAGGTCTAGGGTGCGCTGGGTGAACCTAGTTGGTCCTTAGACAGAAGGTCTAGGGCGCTGGGTGAACCTAGTTGGTCCTTAGACAGAAGGTCTAGGGTGCGCTGGGTGAACCTAGTTGGTCCTTAGACAGAAGGTCTAGGGTGCGCTGGGTGAACCTAGTTGGTCCTTAGACAGAAGGTCTAGGGTGCGCTGGGTGAACCTGAACAGAAGGTCTAGGGTGCGCTGGGTGAACCTAGTTGGTCCTTAGACAGAAGGTCTAGGGTGCGCTGGGTGAACCTAGTTGGTCCTTAGACAGAAGGTCTAGGGTGCGCTGGGTGAACCTAGTTGGTCCTTAGACAGAAGGTCTAGGGTGCGCTGGGTGAACCTAGTTGGTCCTTAGACAGAAGGTCTAGGGTGCGCTGGGTGAACCTAGTTGGTCCTTAGACAGAAGGTCTAGGGCGCTGGGTGTATTATTACGTGGCTGGGTGAACCTAGTTGGTCCTTAGACAGAAGGTCTAGGGTGCGCTGGGTGAACCTAGTTGGTCCTTAGACAGAAGGTCTAGGGCGCTGGGTGTATTATTATGTGGCTAGGTGAACCTAGTTGGTCCTTAGACAGAAGGTCTAGGGCGCTGGGTGTATTATTACGTGGCTAGGTGAACCTAGTTGGTCCTTAGACAGAAGGTCTAGGGCGCTGGGTGTATTATTATGTGGCTAGGTGAACCTAGTTGGTCCTTAGACAGAAGGTCTAGGGTGCGCTGGGTGAACCTAGTTGGTCCTTAGACAGAAGGTCTAGGGCGCTGGGTGTATTATTATGTGGCTAGGTGAACCTAGTTGGTCCTTAGACAGAAGGTCTAGGGCGCTGGGTGTATTATTATGTGGCTAGGTGAACCTAGTTGGTCCTTAGACAGAAGGTCTAGGGTGCGCTGGGTGAACCTAGTTGGTCCTTAGACAGAAGGTCTAGGGCGCTGGGTGTATTATTATGTGGCTAGGTGAACCTAGTTGGTCCTTAGACAGAAGGTCTAGGGTGCGCTGGGTGAACCTAGTTGGTCCTTAGACAGAAGGTCTAGGGGCGCTGGGTGTATTATTACGTGGCTAGGTGAACCTAGTTGGTCCTTAGACAGAAGGTCTAGGGTGCGCTGGGTGAACCTAGTTGGTCCTTAGACAGAAGGTCTAGGGCGCTGGGTGTATTATTACGTGGCTAGGTGAACCTAGTTGGTCCTTAGACAGAAGGTCTAGGGTGCGCTGGGTGAACCTAGTTGGTCCTTAGACAGAAGGTCTAGGGTGCGCTGGGTGAACCTAGTTGGTCCTTAGACAGAAGGTCTAGGGCGCTGGGTGTATTATTACGTGGCTAGGTGAACCTAGTTGGTCCTTAGACAGAAGGTCTAGGGTGCGCTGGGTGAACCTAGTTGGTCCTTAGACAGAAGGTCTAGGGCGCTGGGTGTATTATTATGTGGCTAGGTGAACCTAGTTGGTCCTTAGACAGAAGGTCTAGGGTGCGCTGGGTGAACCTAGTTGGTCCTTAGACAGAAGGTCTAGGGAGCGCTGGGTGTTTGGACACCAGAGTTTAGACACACTGTATAGTTCTTGTATATATTTCCAATTTGAGTCCATAAGGAGAACAATCTGTGTCTTGTGTTTGTCCTCAGTCGATGTGGGGGGGTTGTCAGGAGGGCTATCAGGGTGGCTGACAGGGGGGGGGGGCATGGGCTTGGGGTTCTTCATTTGTCTGTTCTGCTGTGATGTGAATGCTATGGTCAGGGTCTGGTGTGGACTGTTGTGCTGTGCTGTCGAGACTTTTGGCGGGAGCTGAGGTGGGCTGTTCTGCTGGCTTCTCTGCGGGGGTGGCCACCTCTCTAGTGGGTTGTTCTCTGTCACATGCCATCCCCCTCACCCTCTCCTCCAGCAGTCTGATCCTCTCCTCTAGTGCTCTGCTATTCTCCTGCTCTTGCTTTTACTATTGTTGAAGTTGTCTCACCACAGTCCAGAGTGCATCTCCATCTCTCCGGGTCTGGTTAAGGGGGTGTTGGTTGTGCTGGACTGTTGTCTGGGTCTGTGCTGACTGGAGTGTAAACCCCTGCTGTTTCAGCTCCACCTGTCTTACCTCCAGCTGGGGGAATGTATCCTTCAATGAGGGGGTAGTACTCTGTGCTGGGAGGTTGACTTTCCGCTTGGGGTTGCTCATCTGTTGGGTTATGTATTGAAGAGGTCTGGTCTGACCCGCTCAAGGGAGAGCTTCTCCTGTTGGGCTAATTCTTTGATTAGGTGAAACAGAGGAGTAGTGTGCTAATATAGCACTGTGCCATGCCAGGGGATGGTTTGTGTGGAAGATGAGGTTGCTGATGTTCCCATTTTTATAATAGTCAGCAAAAAGTGTCACTTGATTTTCCATAAGGAACTTCATTTTGTGATCTTTTCTTGCCTTATCATTCTTTACATACACAGGGTACTGTATTTTAATTGCCTCTGAACAGCGGGAGGCAGCTTCTAAGGCCTCTCCATTTGGTTGGAGTAGACTGTTTGACTCTCCTGCCATTGTTGGGCTAAAGGGCTTTGACACCTCTCACTTGACACGCCTGTGCTAATTGAAGTTGTATCAAGCTTGGCAGCCTTAATTCAGCATTCAGTCCTTATAAAGTCATGTCATGTATTTTTCTTCTTGGCTTTTGGAAGTAAAATATAGCTTCAGACTAAACATTACTCACTCAGTTCCAGGTTGGATGGTGTTTTCAGGTTTCTGTTTGTTTTCCAGAGCATTTGCTGTATAGCGTTGGAATAATAATCTTTGGTAGTTGTAAACCTTCCAGGTGACTTCTGTAATTCCCTCCAAAATCAGGTTGTAGGTTTTGAGTTTTGATTTGGAGTGAAGGTTATGTTGTAGAGGGTAGCATCCTGTATATGTTATGTTGTAGAGGGTAGCATCCTGTATATGTTATGTTGTAGAGGGTAGCATCCTGTATATGTTATGTTGTAGAGGGTAGCATCCTGTATATGTTATGTTGTAGAGGGTAGCATCCTGTATATGTTATGTTGTAGAGGGTAGCATCCTGTATATGTTATGTTGTAGAGGGTAGCATCCTGTATATGTTATGTTGTAGAGGGTAGCATCCTGTATATGTTATGTTGTAGAGGGTAGCATCCTGTATATGTTATGTTGTAGAGGGTAGCATCCTGTATATGTTATGTTGTAGAGGTTATGTAGCATCCTGTATATGTTATGTTGTAGAGGGTAGCATCCTGTATATGTTATGTTGTAGAGGGTAGCATCCTGTATATGTTATGTTGTAGAGGGTAGCATCCTGTATATGTTATGTTGTAGAGGGTAGCATCCTGTATATGTTATGCTGTAGAGGGTAGCATCCTGTATATGTTATGTTGTAGAGGGTAGCATCCTGTATATGTTATGTTGTAGAGGGTAGCATCCTGTATATGTTCCTGACAAAAAATCTAAGTATATCTAACTCTAAATCTATATATTTTTAAGAACATTCTGAAAAATGCAGGAGCTCATCTGATCATGACCTCTCTCAGCTTCTCTTTTTCTCTCCTCTCTACTACCTCTCTCTTCGTATCTCCTCTCTACCTCTCTCTTCCTATCTCCTCTCTACCTCTCTCCTCGTATCTCCTCTCTACCTCTCTCCTCGTATCTCCTCTCTACCTCTCTCTTCCTATCTCCTCTCTACCTCTCTCTTCCTATCTCCTCTCTACCTCTCTCTTCCTATCTCCTCTCTACCTCTCTCTTCCTATCTCCTCTCTACCTCTCTCTTCCTATCTCCTCTCTACCTATCTCCTCTCTACCTCTCTCTTCCTATCACCTCTCTTCCTATCTCCTCTCTACCTCACTCTTCCTATCTCCTCTCTACCTCACTCTTCCTATCTCCTCTCTACCTCGCTCTTCCTATCTCCTCTCTACCTCTCTCTTCCTATCTCCTCTCTACCTCTCTCTTCCTATCTCCTCTCTACCTCTCTCTTCGTATCTCCTCTCTACCTCTCTCTTCCTATCACCTCTCTTCCTATCTCCTCTCTACCTCTCTCTTCCTATCTCCTCTCTACCTCTCTCTTCCTATCTCCTCTCCTCGTATCTCCTCTCTACCTCTCTCTTCCTATCTCCTCTCTCTTCCTATCTCCTCTCTCTTCCTATCTCCTCTCTACCTCTCTCTTCCTATCTCCTCTCTACCTCTCTCTTCCTATCTCCTCTCTACCTATCTCCTCGTATCTCCTCTCTACCCATCTCCTCGTATCTCCTCTCTCTTCCTATCTCCTCTCTACCTCACTCTTCCTATCACCTCTCTACCTCACTCTTCCTATCACCTCTCTTCCTATCTCCTCTCTACCTCTCTCTTCCTATCACCTCTCTTCCTATCTCCTCTCTACCTCACTCTTCCTATCACCTCTCTTCCTATCTCCTCTCTACCTCTCTCTTCCCATCTCTCTGTATCTGTAGAGCCAATCCAGAGGAACTACTGAGAGTATAAAGTAGTGGTGAGTGAGGAGCATTACCTGGTGTTTCTGTTCAGGTAAGATAGTCACACCCTGATACCTCTCCTTTAATTAGACTCTGGAGTGGAGGAGGGGAAACAACATATGGAGACAGACTGAAGGAGACAGAGAGAGAGGGAGAGGGAGAGAGAAAGGGAGAGAGAAGAGTGTCTGACAGTGAAGAGAGAGATCAGGGGGAAAGAACGATGGAGAAAGTGACAGTGTGGCGTACACAGGTGTCTCTACAGAACAGTGGACTAGACGAGCGTGGAATGGCTGCTACACATTGTGCTGTAGCGTGTGCTTGTGTGTGTGTGGCATATGCAGCTATGTGGAATGACTGGTTGTAATGACTCATTAACGGTGTTAGAGGCAGCTGTCCCAGATAAACACACACTTTCTGCGGTCTGTCTGTCCATGTAAACTCCTAAAAACACAATCAACTACAATTCCCATGATCCTCCTTACTTCTGGTGACCACGCCCTCCAGCCTAATGATGTTGGGGTCATCGAACTGTCCCATGATGCTGGCCTCTCGGAGGAAGTCCCGCCTCTGGCGCTCCACGTAGCCGCCTTTCAGCGTCTTTATCGCCACAGCGATTTCCCTCTTCCCCAGTGTCCGCAGACGACCGCTACACACCTCCCCGAACTCACCTGGAATACGCGCACGACACACACACCATATCAAACCACTGGAGGGCAGTGTTGCAGTACAGAGACAACTCCACAACACGTTTAACTCTGAATTATTCAACTCTCTAAAATGTCTCTTTGCTCCTTCTGAACTATCAGCCTACAATCAATCCATAGTCTCTCATCTGCTCTCTAAAGCTCTAACAACTTTGATATCCCCCACTGTGTGTGTGTGTGTGTGTGTGATTGTTATACTGAGCAGAGAGCATGTAGTCTTAAATCAAGTGCTGGGAGGGGAAGCACAGGCCCCCACTGTATAGAAGATATAATTAACTTCCTTTCTTTAAAATGAAAACAGATTGCTTCATATGGCTCATTATGGCATATTACACCCAGATGCCAGATCTTCTCACATCCACTACGGTATATATATAGAGCATACTGTGCAAATCTAAAGGAGCTTCTGTAATGAGTACTGAATATATATATATTGTTGCCATAATTTACCTTGTTCTTTCCATGCCAATGAAGCTTGACGAATTGAATGGATAATTGAGGATAGAGTACCCACCTGCTCCGATGACTCTTTCTATGCGGATCCGGGTTGGGTCAATCTCTTTGGCAAACTCATGGACAGCCTGAGTAGGATCCTCATAGGTGTCCGGATCTACATAGGTCTTTACCCCTGGGTACGGGAGGGCTGAGAAGAAGAGAGGAGAGACTGGGTTCTGCCTTTGGTAACTTTGCTTACCTGCTGTTTTATGCCTCGTCTTTGTTAATAACCTCTAGTCTCCATCTCCAAACAGAACAATCAATGGTCATGCAAAACAGAGCTCCAGCATCAGCCTGAAGACACAATCAACCTCAAACATCCACTTCTGGATGAAACACAACTCTGAAGGTCGGAGCGATAAGTCAAGATATCAGTGGAGAGAGAGGAGGAATAAACAGGAAAGAACAGAGAGAAAGAGGAGGAGAGAGGAGAGAAGGAGGATGAGAAGAGAGAGTGTCCTCTCTGTCCTCCACTGATGAGGACAAGGATAGCTCTGAAACACAAAGACAGTCTGTATGGAGTCAAGCCTATCTGTTGACCGAGAGAGAGAGGGGACAGACACACAGGGCAGTAAGAGGCCCTGTCAGCTGGACTCTCTCTCTCAGAACTCATCTTGCTGTCTGTCTGTCTGTTCCTCTACCACTGCCCTCTTCCTATATCCTATCTCATTCTGAGTCATTTCCCTCTGTTCCTTTCTCCCCCTCTCGCTCATCTCAGAGATAAAACACAGTGGATGTGGGGAAAAAGAGAGACAGAGAGAAACACAGAGAGAGGTAGAGGAGAGGCAGAGCTATAACTAGATTCAGCCAAAAGGTAAGACACATATGACTTGAAATGGATTCTGAAGAGGAAGCGAGCAGGAGAGGATGGAGGGGGAGAGAGATGGAGAGGAGGGAGCGAGGGAGGGAGCGAGGGAGGGAGCGAGGGAGGGAGCGAGGGAGGTGAGGGTGTTTCAGAACGTTTTGTTCTGTGGATTTGTTTAAAGTTGGCAATGTATCACTGACATCCCTCCCCTCCCTCTCCCCCTCTGTCTGTGTTGTAAAACTGAGAGAGGATGTTACCAATCTCTCAAAGTCTGCTACGGCCAGGGGTTAGGGACACACTTCATCCACATTTACATCTAAACTAATGGAGGCTTGAGAATGGCAGACATGGTTAGAATTGATTGTATGCAAATTGTCCACATACTGTTTCTTTCCAGGATAGTTATCTTTAGCATGAAATGGACAGAGAAGCTCAATATGGTACAGTGTTACTGTGGGAATTTTATTTTTAAGCTTTAAGTCTCGCCACAGTTTAGCCATTTATCTTTCAACAAAACACTCACAGGAGGCGGAAATAATAAAATGAAATGCGTCTGTTCACCTGAATTGGTAAAATTGGGTGTGAAGTGATGTGAGTCAGAAAGAGAGAGGCAGAGAGAAAGACGAGTAGAGAAGGAGAGTAGAAACAGAAGTCCTACCATGTCCGTTCTGATAGTTGGTCCTCCTCTTGTCGTCTGAGCTCATCTTGGATTTGATGTACCACTGACACCTGGGAGACACAATGACACGTTGTCCTTTACAACAAGGAACACCAGATGCTGAAGGAGTTCACCTTGTCCAGAGAGATGAACTACTAAACCAAACGGAGTGTTGTATCTAGTGGTCTTGTTGGAGAACATTTTCTCTGAGAAACTTGGATCAACACATTTCTATTTGCACTTTCACCAGAGCAGTCATGTGTAACATGGAATGTGTTTGGGTGTGTGTGACTTTTAAATGTGTTTGCGTGTGTGTGTGTGAGAGACTTGGAATGTGTTTGGGTGTTTATGTGTGTGTGTGTACACTTGGAATTTGTTTGTGTGTGACTTGGAATGTGTTTGTGTGACTTTGGATGTGTTTGTGTGACTTTGGATGTGTTTGTGTGACTTTGGATGTGTTTGGGTGTGTGTTTGATTGATCACTGCTCCTCATACACTCACTCTCACCACACACTTAGACACTGCTCTCTAGAAGAGCCCATCCTCTCACACACACACACACACACACACACACACACACACACACACACACACTGTGTGGAGAGGATCACAGGTTCACACTCCAGCCAGTCAACTTCATTAGCTTTATCATGCTGGAGGAACAGGAAGTAATTAACATCTCGTCTACAGATCTACAGGAGAGAGAGACAGGGAGGGGGAGAGACAGGGAGAGAGAGAGGTACGGTTGATCTATAGTGGTGATTAGATAATTAAGTAGACTATTAACAGACACAGAGGGTGTAGCTGTGGCTGCCATGCCCCTAGGCAGGCTGGGAGAGGAGGATGGGGGAGAGAGAGAAAGTGATAGAGACAGAAGAGGTGAGTTAGTGCTGGCACCAGTCTGATAACTACATAAAAGAGCGAGAGAAACAGAGAGTAAGAGAGGGAGGTTACAGCCCCCTCCATGAGCCATTTCACATGTAATAATCATATCAGCACAAATACACACAGACACACACATAGACACACACAGAGACACACCATACAGACAGACACACATACAGACACACGCAGACACACATACAGACACACACACATTCAGACAGACACAGACACATAGACAGACACACAGAGGTATGTGTGTGGCATATTTAGTCCAACAGGATGGCTTAGTTCAGAGGCGAGCTAAGAATAGGAGAGGAGAAGAGAGAATCAGGGGCTAGGTTAGACAGTTTTGAGGAGAAGAGAGGAGGGACAGAAAGGAGGACAGAGAGGGGGACAGTGATTGCAGTCTTTAGAAATAGACAGGGGTCTTGGCTGAAAAGTGAAAGTTCTCCATTGTCCACAACTTTGACATTAAGAAGGTTTAAATGATGCTGATTGGATTTAGACAGAGGGCAAAGCAATCAGAGCACTCATTACTGAGAGAGGTGGGGTCAGTGTGGGAGTACACAAGCCTGAGTGTTAGTGTGTGTGTGTGTGTGTGTGTGTGTGTGTGTGTTTGTGAGTGACCATGGTTTCTCCATAGAGGCAAGCCCAACCAGATCCAGATTGCCAGATCAGAGGGACTATCAAAGTGCTGGATATCTGTGGGTTGCCAGGTTGGGATCCTGCTGTGAGGTCTGAGGCCTGGACATTGACAGAGAAGAAATCACAGCAGAGATAGAGGAGGAGAGGAGAGGGGGAGAAGAGGAGGGGAGAAGAGAGGAGAGAAGAGGAGGAAAGAAGAGAAGAGGAGGAAGAAGAGTGGAGACGAGATGAGTAAGAGACAAGATTTGTATTTATTTGATTTCACCTTTATTTGACCAGGTAGGCCAGTTGAGAACAAGTTCTCATTTACAACTGTGACCTGGTCAAGATAAAGCAGTGCGACAAAAACAACAACACAGAGTTACACATGGGATAAACAAATGTACAGTCAATAACACAATAGAAAAATCTGTTTTCTGTGTGTGCAAATTAAGTAAGGAGGTAAGGCAATAAATAGGCCATAGTGGCGAAGTAATTACAATTTAGCAATTAACACTGGAGTGATAGATGAGGATGTGCAAGTATAAATACTGGTGTGCAAAAGAGCAGAAAAACAAAAACAAATATGGGATGAGGTAGGTAGTTGGTTGGATGGGCTATTTACAGATGGGCTGTGAACAGCTGCAGTGATCGGTAAGCTGCTCTGACAACTGATGCTTAAAGTTAGTGAGGGAGATATAAGTCTCCAACTTCAGCGATTTTTTTGCAATTCGTTCCAGTCATTGGCAGCAGAGAACTGGAAGGAAAGGCGGCCAAAGTAGGTGTTGGTTTTGGGGATGACCAGTAAAATATACCTGCTGTAGCGCGTGCTATGGGTGGGTGTTGCTATGGTGACCAGTGAGCTGAGATAAGGCAGAGCTTTACCTAGCAAAAACGTATAAACTTTTTTCAGAACCCTGTCTTTCAAAGATAATTTGTAAAAATCCAAATAACTTCACAGATCTTCATTGTAAAGGTTTTAAACACTGTTTCCCATGCTTGTTCAATGATCCATAAACAATTAACGAACGTGCACCTGTGGAACGGTCGATAAGACACTAACAGCTTAAGACAGTAGGCAATTAAGGTCACAGTTATGAAAACTTAGGACACTAAATAGGTCTTTCTACTGACTCTGAAAAACACCAAAAGAAAGATGCCCAGGGTCCCTGCAGGTGGAGTGTCCGTCATGGTCTGTGGCGGTGGTCTGTGACATCCTCCTCCATCATGTGGTACCCTTCCTGCAGGCTCATCTTGACATGACCCTCCAGCATGACAATGCCACCAGCCATACTGCTAGTTCTGTGCGTGATTTCATGCAAGACAATAATGTCAGTGTTCTGCTATGGCCAGCGAAGAGCCCGGATCTCAATCCGATCTCAATTCCCCGCAGAAATGTCTGGGAACTTGCAAGTGCCTTGGAGGAAGAATGGGGTAATATCTCACAGCAAGAACTGGTAAATCTGGTGCAGTCCATGAGGAGATGCACTGCGGTACTTAATGCAGCTGGTGGACACACCAGATACTGAATGTTACTTTTGATTTTGAACCCCCCTTTGTTCAGGGAAACATTATTCCATTTATGTTCATTACATGTCTGTGGAACTTGTTCAGTTTATGTCTCAGTTGTTGAGTCTTGTTGTTCATACAAATATTTACACATGTTAAGTTTTCTGAAAATAAATGCAGTTGACAGTGAGAGGACATTCTTTTTTTGCTGAGTTTAGATGACCTGGAGCCAGTGGGTTTGGCGACGAATATGTAGCAAGGACCAGAACAGAGAGCATACAGGTCACAGTGGTGGGTAGTATATGGGGATTTGGTGACAAAACGGATGGCACTGTGATATACTGCATCCAATTGCTGAGTAGAGTGTTGGGGGCTATTTTGTAAATTACATTGTCGAAGTCAAGGATCGGTAGGATAGTCAGTTTTACGAGGGTATGTTTGGCAGCTTGAGTGAAGGAGGCTTTGTTGCAAAATAGGAAGCCAATTCCAGATTTAATTTTGGATTGGAGATGCTTAATATGAGTCTGGAAGGAGAGTTTACAGTCTAGTCAGACACATAGGTATTTGTAGTTGTCCACATATTCTAAGTCAGAACCGTCCAGAGTTGTGATGCTAGTCGGGAGGGCGGGTGCGGGCAGCGATGGTTGAAGAGCATGCATTTAGTTTTACTTGCATTTAAGAGCAGTTGGAGGCCACAGAAGGAGTGTTGTATGGCATTGAAGCTCGCCTGGAGGTTTGTTAACACAGTGTCCAAAGAAGGGCCAGATGTATACAGAATGGTGCCATCTGCGTAGAGGTGGATCAAAGAGTCACCCGCAGCAAGAGCGACATAATTGACATATACAGAAAACAGGAAAACAGGCCCTCCGATTTGACACACTGAACTCTATCTGAGAAATAGTTGGTGAACCAGGCGAGGCAGTCATTTCAAAAACCAAGGCTGTTGAGTCTGCCGATAAGAATATGGTGATTGACAGAGTCGAAAGCCTTGGCCAGGTCAATTAAGATGGCTGCACAGTACTGTCTTTTATCGGTGGTTATGATATCGTTTAGGACCTTGAGCGAGGCTGATGTGCACCCGTGACCAGCTCAGAATAACGGATTGCATAGCGGAGAATGTACGGTGGGATTAGAAATGGTCGGTTATCTGTTTGTTCACTTGGCTTTCGAAGACTTTAGAAAGGCAGGGCAGGATGGATATAGGTCTGTAACAGTTTGGGTCAAGTGTCTCCCGCTTTGAAGAGGGGGATGACCGTGGCCGCTTTCCAATCTTTAGGAATCTCAGACTATAGGAAAAAGAGGTTGAACAGACTAGTAATAGGGGTTGCAACAATGGCAGCGGATAATTTTAGGAAGAGAGGGTCCAGATTGTCTAGCCCAGCTGATTTGTAGAAATCCAGATTTTGCAGCTCTATCAGTGCAGTGGGCAGCTGGGAGGAGGTGCTCTTTTGGAAATAGTGCCGCAGTATGCAGATTTCTGTTTGAAAAAGCTAGCCTTTGCTTTCCTAACTGACTGTGTATATTGGTTCCTGACTTCCCTGAAAAGTTGCATATCGCGGGGACTATTCGATGCTAGTGCAGTGCGCCGCAGGATGTTTTTGTGCTGGTCAAGGGCAGTCAAGTCTGGAGTGAACCAAGGGCTGTTCTTAGTTCTACATTTTTTGAAAGGGGCATGTTTATTTAAGATGGTGAGGAAAGCACTTTTAAAGAACAACCAGGCATCCTCTACTGATGGGATCAATATCCTTCCAGGATACCCGGGCCAGGTCGATTAGAAAGGCCTGCCTGCAGAAGTGTTTTAAGGAGCGTTTGACAGTGATGTGGGGTAGTTGTTTCACCGCGGACCCATAATGGACGCAGGCAATGAGGCAGTGATCGCTGAGATCTTGGTTGAAGACAGAGAGGTGTATTTAGAGGGAAAGTTGGTCAGGATGATATCCATGAGGGTGCCCATGTTTACGGATTTGGGGTTGTACCTGGTAGGTTCATTGATAATTTGTGTGAGATTAAGGGCATCTTTAGAATGTTTAGAAGTTTAGAATGTAGGACGGACAGGGTGTTAAGCATATCCCAGTTTAGGTCACCTAACAGTACAAACTCTGAGATTACACGGGGGGCAATCAATTCACATATGGTGTCCAGGGAACAGCTGGGAGCTGAGTTTTCGGTGGCCTTCCAAAGCCAGGATTCAGACACGGCTAGGACATCAGTGTTGGCGGAGTGTGCTAAAGCAGTGAATAAAGCAAACTTAGGGAGGAGGTTTCTGATGTTAACAGGCATGAACCCAAGGCTTTTACATTTACAGAAGTCAACAAATGATGGCACCTGGGGACATGCAGGGCCTGGGTTAACCTCTACATTACCAGAGGAACAAAGGAGGAGTAGGATGAGGGTACGGCTAAATGCTATAAGAACTGGTTGTCTAGTGCTTTGGGAACAGAGAATAAAAAGAGCAGATTTCTGGGTGTGGTAGGATAGATTCAGGGTATAATGTGAAAACACGGGTATGGTAGGGTGCGAGTACAGTGGAGGTAAACCTAGGCATTGAGTGATGATGAGAGAGGTTGCATCTCTGGAGGCGCCAGTTAAGCTAGGTGCGGTCTCCGCATGTGTGGGGGGTGGGGCAAAGGAGCTATCTGAGGTATGTTGAGCGGGACTAGGGGCTCCGCAGTAAAATAAAACAATGAGAGCGCCCCTAAATAACAGTATACAAGGCACATTGACATTAGAGAGAGGTATAGAGCAATCACAGGTGTTGATTGGGAGAGCTAAGACGACAACAGGTAAGTTAACAACGGTTAAACAGCCAAGACAACAACAACGGGTACATGGTGATGAATGGGCAGAGAGGGCCAGTTAGCTACACACAGGGCCTGAGTTCGAGGCTGGGGCAGATAGATAAACAACATGAAGTACAATGTTAATGAACAGTCCAGAAGCCATCAGGTGTGTAGCCGAGTGATCATAGGGTCCAATGAGCAGCAATAGATGAAACAGGGAGCTGTTCGGTAGTCGTTACTATGCTAGGCGAGCAGGAGAAAAGCTAGCGGGTCGGGGCTAGCAGATAGGTCTTCACCGACATCCACGACGCAGAGGCCGGTTGAGAGCACATCGGCTGAATTACATCAGCAGACCAGTCGTGATGGATCGGTGGGGCTCCGTGTTGACAAGAGTCCAGGCCAATTGGCAAGAGAGGCCACAATAGTCACTCGGTAGCAGCTAGTTAGCTGCAATGATCCAGTGTGATGGTCCAGAGCATGCGGCAGGAATCCAGAAATGGAAAAAAGCAGTCAGATATGCTCAGGGCTGATATCGCGCTGTGCAGACTGGCAGGTATTATCCGGGCTATCAGGGCTAAAGCGGCTGGTGTCTGAGCTAAATGGTAAAGACTGCTAGAAGTGGCTAACAATGACTAAATAGCTAGTAGCTAATTAGCTGGCTAGCTGCTGATGGAGGTTCCAGTTATAAGGTCTAAAAAATAGCAGATCCGTACCACATTGGGTGAGGCGGGTTGCAGGAAAGTATATTTAATCCGAAAATGGAAAAAAAGAGATTGAAATATATTGAAATGTATACAAAAAAACAAAAAGAAAAACTGAATATTTACATGGGACAAAAACAAAAACCATCTTGGATACTCGTCTCATCTCTTTAGATGAGAGAAGAGGTGGATTTGTCTATTGACTGTAGCCCCGCCAGAGATGGGGTCAGTGTGTTGATTAAAGCTCCTTTATCAGACCTGTCTAGCACCACTATCACTGAATCACTGGCTTTGAAAACACACAAAGACTGAACGCGCACACACAGACAGACAAACTATTTTTCAAAGGTTCTCAAAAAGGGTGTAAAGGATAGTGCTGTGGCTTTAAAGGCTATTCTAGGATATTCACGAACACACACACACACACACACACACACACACACACACACACACACACACACACACCTTTCAATATCAAACCCTGCCCAGAGCTTTAATCTAAAAGTCAATGTAATTCAACCTACTCTCTACCCTAATATCCACTGAGTCATTACTACATGCTGAAGCCAGTGTTTCCACTGATAAAAGAGGAGAGAATGAGGAGAGGATGAGAGGAGAAAGTGCAAAGAGACGAAAGAGAGAGGAGCATAGACAGAATGATGAGAGGACAGAGAGGGATCAGAGAGTGAGGAAAGAGAGGGATGAGTGTTGAAAGATAACCCTGAAGTAGAAGTGAAGAGCAGCAGTGTGGGTTTAGAGTACAGAGATAGGCCCACCCCTACACAGGCCTGACGGTCACCCATACATAGACAGATACACACACGAGGATTGAGGGACAGTCCTGGTTCAACTGGTTCCTGTTTAATGCTACTTATCTAAATTCACAGTGCCTCAGCGCACTCCCTTATTCAGAAAGCTTTTCAGAACACACTTAACACCTACATAGACTGGAAGGTCATCTCAAAGGTTTCATCACATTCTACTTTTAATTGTTCTTTGGGTACTTTTCAAACTCTTTAAAATGAAGTGTGAAATGCCATTGTATTACTGTATGTAGGCCTCTCAGTACAGAGGGAGCTGTCCAGAGTAGTGTGGTGCTGAACTTTCCTACAGCCCTGTCAGTGCTACTGAAGACTACTACATCTCGTTATTTTAATACTTGAATATTTGATGAGGGGTGTTGACGTCAACCACCTGCATTCAACGGAGAGAGATGCTATGCTACTAGCCTCATGTCATGAATACTGTATGCATAGGCATCTCAAGACAACTTCGATATAAAGTGTTTTTTTCTCAAATTTGCCGGGATGTCATGTGTCCTACTTATATCAGTACACTCGTAGCAACCTAAGCACTCCAAAAAATGTATTTGATCAAATAAACCTACGTAGCAAATAAGTCATTACATTTTTTGCTGACCAAATTTGACACTCTCTCATTGACCTCTACTGTATATAAAAAAAGAAACAGAACAACGCCACCTGCTCGAGAAGACAGATTTTTGGCCAAGTTATCCCTCTCGCTTCGCCTTTTCCTTTCTGGTGCTGTCCATGGTGCTGAGCTGTCCATGGTGCTGAATTATCCTACAGCCCTGTCAATTGCTCCTGAAGACACCTTTAGTGCTGTCCATGGTGCTGAACTATCCTACAGCAGCCCTGTCTGTAGTGCTGACCTACTAGTCCCTTGGGACATCTCCCAAGAACCTAAGTGTGTGTGTGTGTGTCTTACCGTCCGGTGATGAGGAAGAAGAGGGTGAGGATGATGAGGAGAGTGAAGCCTCCCACGGCTGCCGTGACGATCACCAACACCTGACCCTGGTCTGACGCCATGTCCGACGCTACGGGGAGGGGACAAATCAATTGATTGATTATTATCTGGACGTATTAAGTGATTTACAGTATAGACATACAGCCATATCACTGGAAGAGAGATGACATCACAAAAACAAGATACATTCACATGATTAAGTCAGAAGAAAGTCAGAAGACAATAACTATACCACTTTTAAAACATCTTTATCAAATCAGACTGAGGAGAGAAAAGCACTTTTATTAGTAATAATTGATATTGTTAGTATTAATTAATTAGAAATGAATATGGAGAGATTGATGAACTCTTGGTCTGAAAGACAACCATTCTATTTTAAAAGGAATCATTCATATGCTTGGTGCCATTTCATTAATATTATTCATTCATGAAATTGTGATTTAGTCTCTGATCATTTGCCAAAATTAGCCACATTTGATATTCATTATTTTCCCTTCTCTCTGTTTCTTCACAGGGCTAACGAATGCCACATAATTGAAAGATGATTGCTATTAGCAAAATGTATTTCTACAAAATGTTACACTTAATGAATATGAATTGGAGATCAGGATGCGTAGCCCCCAACCCAGACGTGACAGCATTTGTGTGCCCGCAAGTATGCGTGGATGTGTGAGGATCGGTGCCAATATGTTTGTAAGTGTGTGTGTGTACGCTTGAATGTGTGAAGGCCGGAATGTGTGTGTGTGTGTGCGAGAGTGTATATGTAGCTGGGGTCTGGACAGAGATAATTGCCAGTCAGACGGGGAGATCAGAGGGGTAGATAACTTCACAGGATGGTTCTCCTGACCAGGAGTTCACACACACTCTGAAGCCTAACTAAGCAGTCGGGCCGGATTGACGCTAATGAGACCGAGGCCTGTGTGTTTGTGTGGATGTGTGTGAAAGGGTTGAATCTAAAGGGCTGTCATGACTGTCATGCCTTTGGAAAGTACTCAAGACCACTTGAGTTTTTCCACATTTTGTTACGTTACAGCCTTTTTCTAAAATGTATTAAACACTTTTTCCCTCATTAATCTACACACAATACCCCATAATGACAAAGCAAAAACTGTTTTTTAGAAAATGTAACCATTTTCTTTTTGACCCCGGAAATAACACATTCACATAGGTATTCAGACCCTTTACTCAGTACTTTGTTGAAGCACCTTTGGCAGCGATTACAGCCTTGAGTCCTCTTGGGTATGACACTACAAACTTGGCACTCCTGTATTTGTGAAGCTTATCCCATTCTTCTCTGCAGATCCTCTCAAGCTCTGTCAGTTTGGACGGGGAGCGTCGCTGCACAGCTATTTCCAGGTCTCTCCAGAGAGGTTTGATCAGGTTGAAGTCCGAGCTCTGGCTGGGCCACTCAAGGACATTCAGAGACTTGTCCCGAAGCCACTTCTGTGTTATCTTGGCTGTGTGCTTAGGGTCGTTGTCCTGTTGAACCTGATGAACCTTCGCCCTAGACTGAGGTCCTGAACTCTCTTGATCAGGTTTTCATCAAGGATCTCTGTACATTGCTCCGTTCATCTTTCCCTCGATCCTGACTAGTCTCCCAGTCCCTGCTGCTGAACAACATCCCCACAGCATGATGCTGCCACCACCATACTTCAACGTAGGAATGGTGCCAGGTTTCCTCCAGACCTGATGCTTGGAATTCAGGCCAAAGAGTTCAATCATAGTTTCATCAGACCAGATTACCTTGTTTCTCATGGTGAGAGTTTTTAGGTGCCTTTTGGCAAACTCCAAGCTGGCTGTCATATGCCTTTTATTGAGGAGTGGCTTCTGTCTGGCCACTCTACCATAAAGCCCTGATTGGTGGAGTGCTGCAGAGATGGTTGTCCTTCTGGAAGGTTCTCCCAACTCTAGAGCGCTGTCAGAGTGACCATCGGGTTCTTGGTCACCTCCCTGACCAAGGCCCTTCTCCCCCGATTGCTCAGTTTGTCCGGGCGGCCAGCTCTAGGCTGAGTCTTGGTGGTTCCAGACTTCTTCCATTTAAGAAGGATGGAGGCCACTGTGTTCTTGGGGACCTTCAATGCTGCAGACATTTTTTGGTACCCTTCTCCAGATCTGTGCCTCAACACAATCCTGTCTCTGAGCTCTACGGACAATTCCTTTGACCTCATGGCTTGGTTTTTGCTCGGACATACACTGTCAACTGTGGGACCTTATATAGAAAGGTGTGTGCCTTTCCAAATCATGTCCAATCAATTGAATGTACCACAGATGGACACCAATCAAGTTGTAAAAACATCAAGCATTATCAATATAAACAGGATGCATCTGAGCTCAATTTCGCGTGTCAAAGCAAAAGGCCTGAATACTTATGTAAATAAGGTATTTCTGTTTTTATTTTTTATAAATTAGCAAACATTTCTAAAAACCTGTTTTAGCTTTTCATTATGGGATGGTGTGTGTGTAGATTGATGAGGATGTTTTATTTATTTCATCCATTTTAGAATAAGGCTGTCACGTAACAACATGTGGAAAAAGTCAAGGCGTCTGAATACTTTCAGAAGGCACTGCAGATGGGGAAGGAAGAGGTTAGATAGGAGGAGAGGCAGAACAGGTATGGAGAGGCCGGGGACAAGCAGAAAGGGAGGGATACAGGGGAGAGAAGGGAGGGAGGTAAGGAGGGGAGGGAGGGAGGGAGAGGGTATTTTCTCCTTGATTAAAGGGCAGAACAAAGGCAGGACTGTCTGATCCACTAGATAAAGAAAGCTCTTCAGCTGGATAGATGAGGGGGAAAAGAGGAGGAGGAGATAGGAGACACCACTGAGGCCAGATCAGTGGTTGGAGTGGACTGGTGCTGACCGACCAGTATAGAGAACCTACACCTCTATATTTCTACTGCTTGAGTTCTGGCACCTCTAAGATAAAAACCCTGGTACAGTAAAAAATAACTTAAGAACTGACCAAGTATATAGGACAGAACCACAAACACAGGTCTGTATGTTAGTATTCAGCATGGCTTTATTATCCCCGTGGGAACACTTTGGTTGTGGTTCTGTGTATACATAAAAACAGCATAGAAAAGGACATATACAGACAATAAATACAGGTAGAAAAGTGCATGAGCGATCAATGACTCATCTGTACACCCTATACATCAGTACACTCTGTTAACTTCAATGTCAGCTGTAAAGCCTCTCTAAAAGGCAATATAAATACAAACAACATCACGAGCACATTGGAAAGTTCATGTATTTATCTTTTCATTGATTACATCTAGGGTTAAGTGTTAGGGGTCATGAAACAGACAGAGAGGGTGGTATGAGGTACTCACTGTCGTCCGTGGTCTCATACTCGTATTTGGGGCTGTAGGCGCTGTGTCCAGCGGAGGTGCGTGTTCTCAGGCTGAAGACGTAGCAGGTGGAGGGCTTTAACCCTGTGATGATCACACTGGGGGCTTTGGTCCGTGTCGACGAGTAGCTCAACTCCTCATGTTCCTTCTCGTAGTACTTGACCTCATAGTCGACCACCAGGAGGGAGATCTGTTCTGGCTCCAGCCACGACAGGGCAATGCTGTTCTGAGATGCCCAGTCCTTCTTCAGCATGCCCACCATAAAGGGACCTGGAGGGAACAATCAGAGAGAATATTAGAGGTCAGGTGTTCAACTACTAACATCAAATCATATTTTATTGGTCACATACACGTGTTTAGCAGATGTTATTGTGGGTGTAGCGGCAATTCTTGTGCTTCTAGTTCCAACAAGTGCAGCAATATCTAACAAGTAATTCCTAACAATTCCACAACATATACCCAATACACACAAATCTAAGTAAGGAATGGAATTAAGAATATATAAATATACTGTACGTCCCCAAATAATTCTGGGCTAAAACGATGTAAGGAATACTACATAAAAAACGAAATACTGCAAAGTTTCCTAAGAACTAGAAGCGAGGCAGCCCTCTCTGTTGGTGCCATCTTTCCATTTAATCTGAGTAGTGATGGAAGGCTGACACCAGCTTCTGATTATATGCTTCATCATTTTACAGGAAAGGCTTTGCTTTCCTAGAGATAAGCCTGGAGCATCCAATTATCTTAATATCAAATATTAGGGCTTTTACGGTCATACAAGGGTCTGTGGATCCTCCAGTGACAACAGGTCTACCTGGGAGATTCGGTTAGTTAGCTGTGTTGTTATAAATCATATTAGTCGTGTGTTGATTACATTAGTGCTGAGTAAATATTGTCCCAGGGCTTGACTACAGCCACCGGCAGGTGATATCAGCCTCTCACTAATTAATATCCTATTAACTCAACATGGTAAACAGTTCGCTAAGATTTATCTACATAAATACCGGTGTTATTAAAACCTTTCAAAATAGATGGTGAACACTTTCTTTTTAGGGATGTCAAACTGTACTGTGTAACGGCCAAGGTAGGGGGTAGGTTATGACGGCAAGAAGATTTCAAATAGGTGCAGGATTTATTGGAAAAAAGGAGCAGAGAGTAATCATCAATCATTAGAAGAAAGACACGTTAAGTGGCTTTAGTCAGCCCTGACTTGACATAGAATACCATACACACCTTGTCCCCTCCTTCTCATCCCAAAAGATGAAACAAACTGATTTTGATACCCTATGTGGCGGGAAGCCAGTGGAATATACTATCCCCATTTATAAACAAGTGGTGTCAGGTAGGCCTTAATAGCATGCTATCGCCCACATTTGTCTTACATTACCATGCGGGCACAAAATGACTCAATACAGGAATGTGGGCCTGAAAAATTACAAGTAAATATCAGTAAAGGAAAACAGGACAAGAAACACTATTATGAGAATTACAAACTCTTCTCAAAAGTGAACTAACCCAGAGTGTGATGATTAAAACTCCTTTGTTTATTTCAGCTCCATCAGTAACTGGACTGATGGATGTTTCCTACAGTCATATCACCTTCGTGTCGAGGCTGCATTTCCAGCAGGCAGTTTAGTGCTGTGAGCTTAAACTAATTCTGCCTCCTGATCTATTTCAATGCTTGGTTTGTTCTTAATAATGAAGAACATAATAGCCTTTCAGGCTAGTAAGGCTTCCCAAATGTAAGCTAAAATTGAACAACAACATAATATCATGGCCGATTGAAATTAGCTGATTTATTTTGCATAATGAGTCAACTGAAAGGTCACTTCATTTTCTCACACACACACACACACACACACACACACACACACACACACACACACACACACAGTGGGGCAAAAAAACACATACACAAAGCTGACAACTTATTAGGCTACACATTACTTTACATAGTAGGCTACATGTCACCTCATTAATGTTGTGTTATGTGTGCGTTTGTACTTGTGTGTGTGTGTTGTTATTTTTGTCCCTGGAAATACCCCATTCATCTCAATGGGGTGTTATCACCCACAAACCTGTAGATAAATAACATCTAAGTGAGCAGATGACCCTGTCCACACTAGTGTTGCACGGTACACCGTACCGCGCCTTTTAGAAAATGTTTAGAGGTTTAGTACATTTTTATTGAACCGGTCCAATAATATCCACTTCACTTTCATGTATGTATTTGTATTTCCCCTTTATTTAACTAAGCACATATCAGGTGTGGCAGCTGTAAATCAACCAACCGTATCCCATACCAGCCCTCACTTACCTGCTTCTCTCCATCCGCTCTTCATGCACATCTATTCCTCTGTCACTTGTTAAATAGAATTTAGCCTTGATTGCGAGCGAGGATGGAGACCCTGATCAGTCTTCTGTTGTTACATTGGAGCAGTGCACAGAGTGAGCCAGGTTGATACATTGTATATCATTCCATCCCAGATATAACAAAAAGCACAGGCCAGTCTGAGGCGTTTGTTTGCAAGTTCACTGTCATGCAGCTGTGGCAAAGAGGAAAAACACAGGTATACTTGCAGCTTTACAGCCAAGACAAGGGCTGGTCTCAAACGGCTAAAATATCACTCCTATAACTGGAGCCTGTTTTTCTTCCTGCGCGATTTGGATTTGATAGAATTTCACAAACCAAGTCATGGGCCGTTTTAAACTATTCCCAGCTGGCTAATTATTAGTTTGATAACAAACAACGTGGTTCAGTCATGTTACCTAGCTAGCTAACATTTACATTTAAGTCATTTAGCAGACGCTCTTATCCAGAGCGACTAACAACCTGGTAACTTGACATTTGGTTTAGGCACATTTGAATGGCACAGGAAAAGGGTCTGTTACTCATGAGATGTGCTTCAAAAGGTAGGATTCATATAGACATAACTATATGAACAAAAATATAAACGCAACATGTAAAGTGTAGGTTTCATGAGCTGGAATAAAAGATCCCAGAAATGTTCCATACAAACAAAAAGCGTATTTCCCTCAAATGTTGGGCACAAATGTGTTTACATCACTGTTACTGAGCATTGATCCTTTGCCAAGATAAACAGGTGTGGAATATCAAGAAGCTGAATAAATGCACCTTGTGCTGGGGACAATAAAAGGCCACCATAAAAATGTGCAGTTTTGTCACACAACACAATGCTACAGATGTGTCAAGTTTTGAGGGAGCAATTGGCATAATGACTGCAGGTATGTCCACCATAGCTGTTGCCAGAGAATTGAATGTAGATTTTTCTACCATAAGTCCGCCTCCAACGTCATTTAAGAGAATTTGGCAGTACGTCTAACCGGCCTCACAACCTCAGACCAAGTGTAACCACATCAGCCCAGGACCTCCACATCTGGCTTCTTCACCTACAGGATTGTTAGACCAGCCACCAGGGCAGCTGATGAAACTGTGGGTTTGTACAAATGAAGAATTTCTGCACAAACTGTCAGAAACCGTCTCTGGGAAGCTCATCTGCATGCTCATCGTCTTCACCAGGGTCTTGGCCTGACTGTAACAGACTTCAGTGGACAAATGCTCACTTTCCATGGACACTGGCACGCTGGATGAATCCCAGTTTCAACTGTACTGGGTATATGGCAGACAGCGTGTATGGCGTCGTGCGAACAAGCGGTTTCTGATGTCAACATTGTGAACATAGTGCCCTATGGTAGCTGTGGGGTTATGGTATGGGCCGGCATAAACCTTGGACAATGAACACAATTACATTTTATCGATGGCAATTTGAATGCACAGAGATACCATGACAAGATCCTGAGGCCCATTGTCCTGCAATTCATCTGCCTCCATCACCTCAAGTTTCAGCATGATAATGCACAGCGATCATGTCGTAAGGATCTGTACACAATTCCTGGAAGCTGAAAATGTACTAGTTCTTTCATGGCCTGCATACTCACCAGACATGTCACCCATTGAGCATGTTTGGGATGTTCTCGATCGACGTATTCAGACCACTTGACTTTTTCCACATTTTGTTACATTACATTTTAATTCTAAAATGTATTAAATAATTTTCTCCCTCATCACTCTACACACAACACCCCATAATGACAAAGTGAAAACAGGTTTTTAGAAATTATTAACACAATTATTTATAAATAAAAACAGAAATACCTTATTTAAATAAGTATTCAGACTCTTTGCTATGAGATTCGAAATTGAGCTCAGGTGCATTCTATTCCCATTGATCATCATTGAGATGTTTCTACAACTTGATTGGAGTCCACCTGTGGTAGATTCAATTGATTGGACATTATGTGGAAAGGCACAAACCTGTCTATATAAGGTCCCACAGTTGACAGTGCATGTCAGAGCAAAAACCAAGTCATGAGGTCGAAGGAATTGTCTGTAGAGGTCCGAAAAAGGATTGTGTCGAGGCACAGATCTGGGGAAGGGTAATGAGACATTTCTACAGCATTGAAGCTCCACAAGAACACAGTGGCCTTCAAACTGCCAAACTGAGCAATCGGGGGAGAAGGGTCATGGTCAGGGAGATGACCAAGAACCCGATCGTCAATCTGACAGAGCTCCAGAGTTCTTCTGTACAGATGGGAGAACCTTCCAGAAGGACAACCATCTCTGCAGAACTCCACCAATCAGGGCTTTATGGTAGAGTGGGCAGATGGAAGGCCAGCTTGGAGTTTGCCAAAAGGCACCTAAAGGACTCTCAGACCATGAGAAACAAGATTCTCTGGTCTGATGAAACCAAAATTGAACTCTTAGGCCTGAATGCCAAGAGTCACGTCTGGAGGAAACCTGACACCATCTCTACGGTGAAGCATGGTGGTGGCAGCATCATGCTGTGGCGATGTTTTTCAGAGGTAGGGAATGGGACACTAGTCAGGATCGAGGGAAAGCTGAACGGACCAAAATACAGAGAGATCCTTGATGAAAACCAGCACCAAAGCGCTGAAGACCTCAGACTGGGGTGAAGGTTCACCTTCCAACAGGACAACGACCCTAAGCACACAGCCAAGATAACGCAGGAGTGGCTTCGGGACAAGTCTCCGAAAGTCCTTGAGTGGCCCAGCCAAAGCCCGGACTTGAACCCGATCTAATACCTCTGTAGAGACTTGAATATAGCTGTGCAGAAACGCTCCCCATCCAAACTGATAGAGCTTGAGAGGATCTGCAGAGAAGAATGGGATAAACTCTCCAAATACAGGTGTGCCAAGCTTGTACTGTCATACTGAAGAGGACTCGAGGTTGTAATTGCTGCCAAAGGTGCTTCAACAAAGTACTGAGGAAAGGGTCTGAATACTTATGTATTTGCTTTTGCTTTGTCATTACAGAGTATTGTGTGTAGATTGATGAGGGGGAAAACGATTGAATCCATTTTTGAATAAGGCTGTAATGCAATAACGTGGTAAAAGTCAATGGGTCTGAATACTTTCCAAATGCACTTTATTTTTGTTCAGTGTCTTTCACTTTCTGCTGCTCTTTATATTCTGTTTCTGAAGATTAGAAAAGGTTTCATGCAGTGTTTTCCCCTAAGTGACACAATGACATGCAGATCATTATGCATGTACACTCCTTCCTCCCATTCCTCCAGCCAAATCACAGGCCTTTGCAAATATGAGCAAATCAGACATTCTATGCAGCATTCTATTATACAGTGAACAGTGTGCAGTTAAATGTAATATGTGTTGTATTGAGTAGAAGTATGACTATCAGTGACAGTTTTTTTGTGTAGCTTATGAGCATACACAATAGAAAATGGGAACAAGCGTCCGAGAGACAGGGCGAACAGGAAGCTAGGCCACTGAATTTTCCACCCTTGGTATCGTGATACTTGGCCTGGTATCGTGTCATTAGTAAAATGTTGGTAAGGTGACAACACTAGTCCACTCACACAGACACTGTGCCGAGTGTAACTGCTGTAGCATCTAGCTCAGTTAGGGGGGCAGCATCTGCTGCTAGCATATTGGCCTCTGATAGGGAACAATAAAAACTGCATAAATACAATCTCCCCAGCCTGCATGATTACAATCCCACTCCTACTGTTGCAGAGCAACATGTAACACACACAACTTTGGTTTAGGAGAGTTAAGCTGAGACACACTGGTATACTCATGGCAGGGTACGGTGCCCAGTAGAGAGCTGGCAGATACACTGTAGAAAACAACCCCTTAAAGAAACGAACTCTCACCTTCAGCTCTCAATACAGATGTAGGATCTTAATTTGATCACCGTGTTGCAGGAGAACTTTCCTGCAACAGGAAATGTACAACATGTAGTGTATTTGAGGTTTAAAAAGGCTTCTGAAGTTTTTTTATTTCCACTTTTCAGACTTGATTTTCCCTTACAAAAAATGTATCAACCCCTACAAAAATGTAGATTAATTTTTACCCACACAAAAATTCAAATTTCTTGTTGCTGGAGGATTATTTTCCTGCTGTAGCAAACTGGCTCAAATTAAGATCTTACATATTTATGAGTGCAAACTGTATAATATTAGCCAGAATATTCATTGTAATTTTATACCAGAAACAGCCAAAATACATATTCATATTCATACCCCAAAACTTCTGTTAGGGGGATGAGGCAAAATTGTGCTTATTGAATTTTCTTATTGAAATTCATGTGCAATGCAACTCTGAACAGGGCTTCAAATGACGGTGGAACTGAAGAGAGAAGCATGTCTCTCATAGCATTCCTTCTAAGGATTATACCCTATAGCATTTATATCAAAACCCCCAGTGCACAGTACATCTCTCTCTCGGAGGAGGAGGACTGGAAACCCATTATAATTATCGGTCAATTAGAATGGAAGCGACGGATGGATTTTCCAGTCTAGTGTAGTTAAGCTCCCAGTAAACTAATGTAGTCTCATTACAGCAGCTTGACATCTGTATGGTTTTAATGAGCTTGCCTGGCCCCAAGGCCTCCATTAACAGTTTAGAAAATCAATGGCTTCTATATTGATGCTTTAACACGCTTAAACGATATGAGAATGCTAGGTTACTAAGGGAGGGAGAAGAGGGAGAAGAGGGAGAAAGAAAGAAAGAAAGAAAGAAAGAAAGAAAGAAAGAAAGAAAGAAAAAGAAGACTAATGTGGTTTATGAAAACATGTTTGAGAAAAACAATAACTAGTAGACAAGGACATGTCAAAATGTCTGATTGTTTTGTTGCTACCCTGCCATGATGATTTGTAAGTCGCTCTGGATAAGAGCGTCTGCTAAATGACTTAAATGTAAATGTAAATGTAAATGTAATGATGTTTTAGATTCTACTCAGGAAGGAATATGAGAGAGATCACCTTTTGGAGGACACACACACACCAATCGCTGATCTCTTCCTTCACTTATATTTGTTTATGATGCGTTCTGAGTTGCTCTGGGGAGCTGAGAGAGTAAATGACCTTTATTCATAATGTAAGTTCCAGTGGGACCTTAAGTAATCATTAAGACCGTTCTGAGAGTGTGTGGTGTGTGTGTACAGCATATAGTGTGTTAGTGTGTGAGTCTCCCTTAGGCAAGATCACCTCCCACCACAGTCTTATAAACCCAACCAAACCTGACCTGGCATCTCGGGAGCCTCTGATCTCATTGACAACTGAGCTCAACACCACTGCATAGTGGGTAGTCTGTAGACAGTGTTGGACATGTGGCGTAAACACAGACACCCTGTGTAACAGTAAAGTGTCTGTAGACGGCAACAGTAATGTGTCTGTAGACGGCAACAGTAAAGTGTCTGTAGACTAACAGTAAAATGTCTGTAGACTGTAACAGTAAAGTGTCTGTAGACTAACAGTAAAGTGTCTGTAGACTAACAGTAAAGTGTCTGTAGACTGTAACAGTAAAGTGTATCTAGATTAACAGTAAAGTGTCTGTAGACTGTAACAGTAAAGTGTCTGTAGACTGTAACAGTAAAGTGTCTGTAGACTGTAACAGTAAAGTGTCTGTAGACTGTAACTGTAAAGTGTCTGTAGACTGTAACAGTAAAGTGTATCTAGATTAACAGTAAAGTGTCTGTAGACTGTAACAGTAAAGTGTCTGTAGACGGTAACAGTAAAGTGTCTGTAGACGGTAACAGTAAAGTGTCTGTAGACTGTAACAGTAAAGTGTCTGTAGACGGTAACAGTAAAGTGTCTGTAGACGGTAACAGTAAAGTGTCTGTAGACGGTAACAGTAAAGTGTCTGTAGACAGTAACAGTAAAGTGTCTGTAGACAGTAACAGTAAAGTGTCTGTAGACAGTAACAGTAAAGTGTCTGTAGACAGTAACAGTAAAGTGTCTGTAGACAGTAACAGTAAAGTGTCTGTAGACTGTAACAGTAAAGTGTCTGTAGACTGTAACAGTAAAGTGTCTGTAGACGGTAACAGTAAAGTGTCTGTAGACTGTAACAGTAAAGTGTCTGTAGACGGTAACAGTAAAGTGTCTGTAGACGGTAACAGTAAAGTGTCTGTAGACGGTAACAGTAAAGTGTCTGTAGACGGTAACAGTAAAGTGTCTGTAGACAGTAACAGTAAAGTGTCTGTAGACAGTAACAGTAAAGTGTCTGTAGACTGTAACAGTAAAGTGTCTGTAGACTGTAACAGTAAAGTGTCTGTAGACTAACAGTAAAGTGTCTGTAGACTGTAACAGTAAAGTGTCTGTAGACGGTAACAGTA